>NC_045599.1:42894685-43194685 GCF_009762305.2 Zalophus californianus
GGACTATATGTAATGGAATATTTTGTGATAATTTTTATCTGTCCCATGGTATTTTTTTTTTTTTTTGGTGGCTTTCCTTTATTTCACTTTTGTTTCATATTTTTATTTCTGCATTTCCATACCATTTTTATATAGATACTGCCTGGTCTCTTATGTTCACTATGCACCTCTAAAGGAAGTAAAATTGTCCTGGACCTGGTATTGATAGAAAATTTGTGTGATGGAAGTGTTGTCATTATATTCCAGATTAACTGGGATTATTTTAAGATCCTTGGGTTTGTGGGGAGTTCATACAGCAATTACTTCTCTCCAGCTTGGGGATTGTTGACAGTGTAAGGTCTCTCTGCTGCTTTGTTGGTTCAGAGACAGACAGCTTCCTGAAAATATAGCTTGTCTGCTCAATAAAATTTTTAGCTCCCCCCTTATTTACTTCTTCCCCCAGTGTGCGTACCACTGTCCTCCTGGTAAAAACAAAGGCTTTAGCAGTCATGACTCAGGTTACCTGCTTTTAAAAGACTGTCTCTTACTGTTTGTTTTTTTCCTGAGTCTTACTGCCATGATTTCTTTTACATGATTCTTTGTGTGTGTCCTTGCTGGATTCCCATTGTGTGAATAGCCCCGAAAACTATCCTGTGGTTCTACATTTTATGTTTACCATTTTTACCAAAGACAGAATTTTAACTTCATTTTTAATTCTCAATCTGGGAAGAAAAGAAGTAAATACTCACCTTAATCTGCATTGTTAAATTGAGCATCCTCTGCATTATCCATTGGGATATTTTGTACTTCTCTAACTTTTCCAAAAAAATGAAGACATGATTCTTGGTATTTCAGCCCTTATTAATTTTTTTATTTTGATCCACCTCAAGATGTCCAGTTATTTAACAGAACTTCAGAGAAACTCTACCAGTATCTCAAATTTACATTGTTTAGAGATACATTTCACTTCTTTCCACTCTATACTATTTTTTCTAAAATTATGAAACCTCCCTATCATCAGGTTTTAAACATTACCACTGTGCTTTATTCCTTTATGTGTTCCTCACCCCATGCCTGTGTAACTAGTCACCAACTTCTTTAACAACTACGTTAATTACACCCTACCATATGTATAAGACAGTGTGATAGGTGCTGGATAGTAATGGCCCTGAATTGGGTTAAGGATATTTCTGCCTTGAGCTCTTAAGCTTTTGAGAACCCTGCATGTCATAAATCCACATTCAGAATTATTTTAAAACTCACAGGCATCTCTCTCAGGGTCCAGAGTTCAACACCCGCACAGATGTTTTGTGGCCCAAAGAAATGAGTCTTCATATATCTTGCCCACTTCCTTGAAAGAAAAAGTGCTCCAAAGCCCCAGAATTGGCTTTTGTTCCCCTATCATGTTGACTATGGACACACCTTTGGAGTATGGGGGGTTTGAGCAGGGAAACCTCTTAAAAATGAAAAATACAAATTATTTTAACGTCATATTTTTTTTCCCCAGATAGCACGAATGCAATAAATTTTAACATAGCCAACTATTTTTTCCCACTAGTGCTGAGCAATCATTTTTTCCACTTCTTATCATTTATAATTTGTGGTTCGGGAGGTACTCTTAAGTTAACGCATTACTTATCACAGTTGGACATGGGAATAAAGAACATCTTATAATATTAAATAATGTATATTACTCCTAGATGAGTGTACTTGTATGTCTTTCTATCACACATGAAGCCAACTGTTTACATTAGCAACTAGATGAATGTTGATCACTAAAATTTCCAATAGTTTTATTTTTATAAAAATACTTTATGAGATAAATCTCCAGCTTTATTAAAGTAATCATAATTTAAAATTTGGTATTCATTAATTACAGTATTTATACTATACTTTTGAGTATTTTAAAAGGAAAAGTAATAATATTTCTGAAATTATATCTGAGAAATACCTTCACTTATTTATATTTGCTTCCATATGCAATTTTGACAAAAATACATTCAAATTTTGGAAACTATATGTTTACATTTTTAACCTTTTAGATCATTGATGTCAACAGAACACAAATTCTGTAAAAAAAAAAGATCTTGCTTGAGCAATGTAATTCTTCTTGAAATAAAGGCAAGAAAAATAAATTTATTGAAAAAACATATACTAGAGTATGAATTGTATATATTTTTTACTTTATTACTCATCTAATTGCTGATCCATTAACAGATTACTCAGATATGTACAATAACATATAAATTTAGTTGTCTTAAATTTTGCTGACTTTTAGTCATATAAAAACATAGCTATGTTTTTATAAACATATATAACTTTATGTTTTATAAACCTAAAATTATAAAAACATAACTTTAATATTTTTCAATTTTTTGTTTAGAGGTAAATATGTCAAGGTAAGAGAATAGAAAGTATGTTAAATCTCTGTTTTAGAGTACAGTTTATTAACTTTTATATATTAAGGCATATGACAAGTGGGCCTGTGTTCATAGTTTTGCCTCTGGCTCTATAAATAAACAGGAAGATCCTTGTTCTGTCGTTGAGGAACTCATCCTCTAAATTCTACCCTCTCAACTTCTCAAAGTCTCTCGTAAGCCTCCTTTCCATTTTTATCTCTACTGTATTCACTGAATTCACCTTCTGAAGGGTCTCTAATTCCAGGGGGGAGATGATGCTTTATTAATATTTGAAATCCTCACAATATGTCTTAACACATAAGGGCTTAATAAATAATTGAGAATTAGGCTGAAATAAGTTGAAGGAAAAATAAAGAAGAGGAAGAGAGACATTGTCCATGAAGAGAAATAAGTAGATGGGTTTGAGGGAAGGAAGGGTTACTGCCACTCAGGAAGGTTACTTGAAGGCTCTTACATCTGTTGGAATTGTCTTGGAAATCACACAATTTCCTGAAATAAAAAGTAGCTGGCTCATGTTTCACATTATGATATAGCTCTTCTTAAAACCAGACAAGATTTAGAGGGAAACATTATGCGTGAATCCAGGGAGTCTTATTTGTTAGGAGACTTTTTGGGAGACAGTTAGAATTGTTATCCTTAGATGCTTTTGTTCACAGTTGAAGATCTGATCAATGTCTTGCCTCGAGACATTGGCTCTAGGCTCACTTAAATGATTTTTTTAAAAAAGCTGTATGTGGTTATCCATTCACGATATGAACCAAGCTTTCTTTCCTACATGCCTATGATTAAATGAAATAAATGTACTGGGGAAAGCCAGAGGAGCCTCAAGAAAATTGAGCAGTTGTCGTTTCCGTGGACAGAAGATAAAACACTGGCTGGTTTGAGACTAGAGTTTGGCAAAATCCTTTTCTGAGTGATTCTGTTTACTGTTGGAGATACATCTCTGTATCCATATCTATATATTGATATTGATAAAGACAGAGATATATGTAATAGTTTGCAGCCTGCTGTTTTGAAAAGAAAGCTTTGAAAGTACTGCAGACAGTGTGCCATTGCTCAGATGACATGAAGAAAAGTCATTTTTCCATCTCTTAAGACAACCACATGCTATTTGTGATCATTTTGTCTCTCCCCGAGTGAAGGTCAAAGATTAACTCAATATTTTGAAATATTATACTTAATGCTGGGGGAGGATATTTTGCTTTCAAATCTTTAAAAAAGAATGTAAAATTTAGGGGAATACAAATACAAACCAGCAAATAAATTTTTTAAAAATGTAATATAAATACAGGTACTCTTGCTCAGGAAGGACAGTAGAGTAAATGCATGGCTATTGGCTTGAATTTTTTAAAACCATATCTATGGTGTCTATGTTATTTTCCAGGATTATTAAAAAAAATAATTCCTTTTGATGAAATGACTCCCTATTTAATTTGCTGCTTTGTGTAGTCTTCAGCTTTCTAATCCATGTGCTTAAAGATGTATTTCCAGCTAACCTAGGGCAGAAATGTTGCTAAGGGGAATGAACTAAGAATTGATAACTGACAGTAATTAGAAGTAGATACTTCAAATAGATGCTGTTTTTTAAAAGCCATCATGGAGGATGGAGGGCAGGGGGAGAGCAAAGTTTTGATCTGGACTTCTTTGTGGATTTTTTTTCTCTTGAAAAGGTATTTTCTAATTAGTAGAATTACTTGCAGATGTATACAACAGGTTTTATATAGTTCTCATCTAGTCTCCTTTTCTTTAACTTTCTGCCTCAAAGTCTTAGGAAGAGGGTTGGGGAGTTGGTCAGTGGACTAAAAGAAATATGAATAAATATAGCTGAATAGAGGTCTTGCCTCATCCCAAGAAGAGAAAAGATTTTATACCGGGAGTAATTGAGCTGGCAGCTTAGATAATGCACCAGGAACTTTTAGTTGGAAATCCCAAAACTGATTTTTCAACAGCTGGAGACTTTTGCCTCCAAGTTAATTTTGGTGTAAGTGATCACTCAGTAATAGCCATAAACTCGGAAGGAAATATACCTTGTAGAGTTTACAGGTTTCGTGTGTGTGTGTATGTGTGTGTGTGTGTTTAATGTTTATTTTATTCTACCAAGTTATCTACTTTTGTGGCATACATTACTTCCAAAGCAATTTATGTCTAATAGAACTTGCAATTCATGCATGACCATTTTTCCCAAGACTCAGTTGCTACAAAAAATAAAAGCTGAACTTAGAATCACAGAGTTATTTTTCATCAGCTCCTAGTAGGTAATTATTTTACCTGGATCACTATGCCCCACACCCCAGTTCTGGTGGCTAGTTTTTACTCTCTTCTTTTAACTCTCAATAGGTAAGTAACCAGAAGTCCTCCTTTATCCTTAACCCAAATGATCTAAGGCTTCGATAAAGATAAAGCCCAAATTCACCTTTCAACCTCCATCCTGATTTAATTTCGATTCTACTGACTCTACTTCTTGCCTAGATTTGTTAAAGACCCTCCCGCTAATTTTCTTCTGATCTCATATCCTTTGGCGATGAAGTCAATTTAAAGTTCCCAAGGAATGTTGTTAGCTTGGGCTTCACTCTTTTCCATACCAAACTTGGTAATAAAAATCCCACGTGCATATGACCAAAAAGAAATGTGTAAATTATCAGAAAAAGCCTGTGTCATAGCAGCTTAGATCTGGGAGTCCTTTACATTTTAAAGAGGCATTAATTAGACAGCAGTTAAACTCCTGCATATTTCTTTGGCAAATTGAATCACAGGTACAAACTGCCACTTAATTTATTCAGTGCATTCACAAATATTTATTGTGTATACGTTATGTGATATGCATTGTTCCAGATACTGAGTGTATGGCTATGAATGAAACAATATCTCTACCTACATGAAATCTATCTTCTACACTTGCTCTTAGCCAAAAGGCCGAGAAGTGATGATGAAATCTACCTTCTAGTGGGTGGAACATACAGTCAGCAATTTTTTTTGTCTCCTTACTTGGTAATGCTACTTGGTAGGCTCTTAGAAGAGCCTGTACCAGCAAGATTTGGTTAGGAAAAGCAAACTTAAAATAATAGAGGCCATTACCATGACTTTTTTAAAGATGGATGCCTCTAGTGTTCACTAGCCTGCCACCCCCAATCTGACAATTCAGGAAATGTATTATTTTCCCTCTTTTTTTAATTTGAAATTATTTTACCATAAAACCTTTCTGTATCTTGGTTATCCAAAAATTGTCATTCATCAATTAAGGGAGTATCTCAGAAACAACTGAGGAGAACCTCAAGAGTCTTCCTGGTATAGTCTTCTGTCAAATACTGTCTCAATTTTCCATAAGGTAAAGTCTCCCAGTAGTCAATAAAAATTGAATTGACCCCAAAGTGGCATCAGACATTTGATTTACTGATTCAGAAGAACTAAGAGGATGAAATACTTGAAGGACATAACTTGACAATGGCACTGAGAAAGCATACGGAGCTGGCTGATAGGCATTTCAACTGCTAGAATGGCAGAACAAATCGTACTATAGAGCATAAGAGAAAATCAGAGTTTCTCTGTAAAATCATTCAGTTTCTTTTATAGTCTCTGTTTGCTTTTCCCCCATAAACTTATTTATATCTGTAGTGGAAAAAGCAAATATGTTTATTTTTATTCAAGCTCTTGAAGTCCATATGAGCTTGCCTAGACCAGCTAAGTTGGTTCTATTCCCAAGTCTGTGGTAAAGGTCTGAAATATTTTCTCTGGCTGTATTTTTCTTTGACTGTGTTTCACTGGAAAGATTCACTCTTTGAAGAATTTATCTCCCACTGATTGGTTCTCCGGCTGACTGCTGTTGCCTGCGCTGAAGTTGACCTCATGATATGCAATGCATTCTGAGGTGAATGAGTCACTTCATTCGCAATAGTCATGCAACTGTGAAACCTCTTTGGTGGTTTCCCTGGCCATTTCTGCCAATTCAAAATTCCAGAGACACTACAATACTGACTTCAGTCCTCACACCCCAAGAGGAGCCTGGTTACTTAAAGTTGGTCAGCGCTTCTGTGTATGTTTATGCAAGAAGGTAGGAAGGCTCTGCAGAGACTGATCCACATGCAAATTTTCAAAGAGGCCTGGCACGGCTCCTCTCCTCCTCTTCAGTATCGAGAGGATTTCTCAAATAGAATATGGACAGAGTAGAGCTGGTCTTACCTCTCCATCTTGAATACCCACTGACATTCTCTTGAGACCTAAGGTTCACAACTGGTCTCTCTTTCCTCTTTGTCAATCTCTCTCTCTCTCTAACACCCTCAAGAATAACATAAACCCTGTTAGCCAGAAAAAGGCCCACCATTAAGAATCACTGCCATTGATCATGAGTTCCTTGAGAGTTAGCACCATACTATTCATTGTTGAAGAATGGTTCCGGGCACTTGGTAGGTACTTAATATGTGTTGATTTACTGAATAAATGAAAAACATTCACTATGTTGCCATTTTAAATGAGTACAGCTGTACAAAGTGTGCCAGATTCAAGCTAAAAGAATGTCGTTGGCTTGCCATTCACACTGCTCGTCTTGGTTGGGGATTTTGTGTCATCTAAAGGAGTCTCTGCTGAAGAAAAACTTCCTAGCAGAAGTAGGCTGCTCTTACAACAGAGATCATCCTTCTGCGTCTAGGTATTTTATATGTGGAAGGAGAGTGCTCCCCTTGCATGTCTGAGCTATAAAGCTCACCATCTCTGTCTCCAAACTGTTGTAAATGCTCTTAAGAGCATAGTATGGAATGGCCCCAAAGAGAGCCAGGGCTAATTTGTATTTTGTTGAGAATTGTGATACCAGTTTTCCAAATAAACAACAGATTCACAAATTCTCTGTCCCTAAAAATGTTCCCATTTCTGCTTTGGAGGGATGTATCAGGTCTAACCCATAAGGAAGAGAAGAGATTTGTGACAAATAGCTTGGGACTAAAGGGAAGAGTTGTCTTCCAATGCAGAAGTCTTCACTTCTGAGCCACAAAGTGCCTCATGTTGAAATTCAATAGCCACACTGGAAATGGTTTGCACATGGGAATATATTTTTTCCAGAGCAATCTACTGCCTCTCCAGATTGACTCCAGAAGTGACATAGTCTTCTGTTATTTCCTTTTTAAATGTCCTTTCCTCTTTGTTTTATGCCCAACTTCTAGCCGTGCTCATAACAGAGGAGCTAATGCTATTAGAAACCTACTAACTACAGAGACAATTGGAGAGACCCACTTTAGTGATAATCCTTCCATGATGTGTGATGTTGCTGTTCAGTTGAAAGAGTCCCTGAGGGTGAAAGTGGGGTAGACTCAGGATATGGTGAGAGTAAGTATGTCACAAGACACCACTTCCCAGAGCTTTATTATTAGAGAGGAGTTTGAAGCATGGCAAACGTATCATATGTAAAGACCCATTTTGAATTAATTGTTTATATGGTTTGAAGCATGGCAAATGTGTGTATCATTTGTAAAGTCAGGAACCATAAAGGCCATTTAAAAATCTATAATCTCTTCGAACCACGAGAGACTATGGACTCTGAAAAACAAAGTGAGGGCTCTAGAGGGGAAGGGGGTGGGAGATGGGTTAGCCTGGTGATGGGTATTAAAGAGGGCATGTTCTGCATGGAGCACTGGGTGTTATATGCAAACAGTGAATCATGGAACACTACATCAAAAACTAATGATGTAATGTATGGTGATTAACATAACATAATAAAAAAAGAAAAAAAAGAAAAATCTATAATCTCTTTTTAATAGGAGAGCCAGTTGATTAAGAACTAGGTCAATCTAACATTTTATTTGGCATGAATTTTGTTGCTTTTTTTTTTTGGCACAGACAACAGTGTCCTTTGGTCAACTCTTAGCAAAAGTAGAAATTCATAGAATCATAGTTTGCATTTTTGTTTAGGATTAATTTCCTTGTACATCTGTCATCTGTGACCAAGACTTACTGCTCTCTTACTCCCCAGGTTCTAACCATTCCAATATTGTAGAGGTAAATAGTTACCTATTTAAATAAAATTTAAATAAATTTAAATAAAACACACTTTGAATATCAAAAAAGTGTGGCTCAGGTCATGATCTTGAACCTTGTGTGGGGCTCCATGCCCAGTGTGGAGTCTGCTTAAGATTCTCTCACTCCTCTCCCTCTGCCCCTCCAGTGCATGCTCTCTCTCTCTAAAATAAATAAATCTTTTTTTTTTTAATGGGACATCAAAGTGTGTTCTTATTTCTTTTTTTGCATGTGGATATTCAATTGTTCACGCATGATTTGTTGAAAAGATCGTTCTTTCTCCACAGAATTGCCTTGGCAGCGTGGTCAAAAGTCATTTGTCTGTGTATATGATTGAGTATATTTCTGGACTCTCTTCTGTTCCATTGATCTATTTTGCCATTTTTTATACCAATGCCACACTGCCTTTTTTACTGTAGCTTTCTAGTAAATCTTGTAATCAGATCATTTGAGTCCTCCAATTTTGTTCTTTTTTCAAAGTTGCTTCGGCTATTCTAGATACTTTGCATTTCCAAACGAATATTTCCAAAAGCCTGTTGGACTGCATGGATTCTATAGGTATTTGAGGAGAATTGACATTTTAATAAGATTGAGTACTTTCATTTATGAATAAGGTATAATCTCTCTTATTTATTTAGGCCTTTTAGAACTTCTCTCAGCAATGTTATACAATTCCAGTGTATAGATCTTATACATCTTTTGTCCAGCTTATCCATAAGTAGCCCATATTTTTGATGCTCATGTAGATGGTATTTTCTAAAACTTTAATGTCATATTGTTCATTGCTAGTGTATAAATATATGATTGATTTTTATATTGATTTTGTATCCTTCAGCTCTCTTAAATTAATTCATTTATTTGTTCCAGTAGCTTTTTGTAGATTCCATGGGATTTTTTCACAAAAGATGATCATGTCATATGCAAATAAATGTAGACAATGTCAATACAACTTGACCTAATTGTCATTTATAGAATACTGTATCACAAAAGAGTATAACACATATTCTTTTAGAGTACACTTGAAACATTTACCTTGAAAGGCATGTTCTGGGTAGGCCATACAATAAGTCTCAATTAATATAAAAGTTTTCCAGTCATAGTATGCTATCTGACCACAGTGGAATTAAATTAGAAATAAAAACTAGTATTTGTGTAAAATTTGTAGACGTTTTGGTCATTATTTCTTCAAATTTTTTCTGCCTCCTTTCAGTTCTACTCTGGGGACTCCACTTAAATTATATGAGACTGCTTGAAATTGCCCCAAGTTTACTGGTGATTTCTTTCAATTCAATTTTTTTTTCTATGTGTTTTTCAGATTGGACAGAGTGGTTCCATTGCTATATCTTCAAGTATACTAATTTTTTTCTTGTATAATGGCTAATCTGCCATTAATCTTACCCGGTATATTTTTCTTCTTAGGCATTATAGTTTTCAACTGTAGAAGTTTGGAACTCTTTATATCTTCCATGTCACTGCTTAACTGTTTGAACATAAAGAATGAGCTACACTTGCTTTGTTAATGTTGTCTGATATTTCTGTCATCTGTGTCAGTTCTGGTTGGTTTTGATCATTTAATTCCCCCCGCCCCTTCATTATGGGTCATATTCTTTCTTCTTTCATTCCTGGTAATCTTTAATTGGATATCAATATTGTGAATTTTATCTTGCTGTGTGCTATATCTTTTTGTATTTCTATGTACCGCAAGCTTTATTCTGAGATGCAGTTAAGTTACTTGGAAAATTTTATTTTAGTTCAGTTTTTGGTCTTGCTTTTAAGGTTTGCTAGGTACAAATGAGGCAGCACTGAATCTAGGGCTGATAATCCCACACTATAGAGGCAAGACCCTTCTGAATATTCTAACTATACATTGTGGAGAAGCTACTATTCTCAACGCTATGTAAACATCAAATACTATTCCTTTTAATCCTTTTAGATGATTCTTTTTCTGGACTTGATGCACCATCATCACTTTGTTGAATATACAAGTGGAGACCTTTATAGATCTCCAGGGTTACCCATACAACTATCTCCTGTCTGGTAGTCTGTTCTGTGATTCTAGCCACCTTGGTCTCCCTGGACTTTGTGCACTATCCCTTCAGCATAAGAGATCCCAGGCTCTACCTGTACCATAGTCTGGAAACTCTCTCAAGATGCTGAGCTGGGCTCATCTTGCTTCTTTCCCATGTCTCAGGGATCACTAGCCTAGGCTGCGTGGTGTCTAGTGTCTTGAAAACCTTTGTTTCGAACATTTTTCCTTGTTTCTTTGGATATTTCAGGAAGAAGAGTAAATCTAGAAATAAAAGTAAATTAGATTTTAGAAAATATGAAGAACAAGCATTTCTTACCTTTATGCGTTCATCAATACCATAGCTACTGCATAAGGAAAAGATCTCTTTTGAATTTTATTTCCTTGAGACTACAACCTTTTTATCTGTCTACATTTATCCTTCCAAAAGAGATGATATCTTGCTTTCTCCTTTCAAATTGAAAATATTCATTATCTCTTAAAGGAACTGGGAGGACAATTCTTGTTTGCCTATTAGTAAATAGTTAAATTAGTGTCTTTTAAATTTGCTCAGATAGCTCAACCACCACCTTAGCTTTTTGTGGAATGTAATCAAAGATGGATATATTTCATTCCATTTTATACACTGGAGAATTTTTTTTACTTGCAAAAAGTATAATCATTACACGAATATACATCTCCCACATATCAAGTAATAATACTGATTTAATCATCCATTTATCTATTCAACATGTGCTTATTGATTACTTATTGTGATACATGCATGATCTTGGATATAAATTTTCATTACTGTTCATAACTATTTGCTAACAATATATTTAGGTCAATCAGAATCTGAGCTGAGACTTCTATTTAAATGATTTGTTCAATAATAGAATTGTCCCTGTGAAACACATTGCTACCTTCTGATACAAGGCAATCTAACCTGAATTCTACTCTCAGATGATTATAATGTTGAAATCTTAAGAACTGATAAGAGAACTCTGGAATATCAAGACTAAAGTTCATTACTTCCAAGAACATTACTGAAAAAAATTATAATCTTAAAGAGTCATTGATTATATTTCAAATCTTATTTTTAGCTGTGTGATATTTTGTGATACAGTATTTAGTATTTAGATATTAGTTATATCAATCATCAGTCATTCAAGTTCAGAAAAAATTTCCAAAATTTTTTGAAAACATGATCATCACTTTAATCTTTTTTTTTTTTAAAGTAATGAGTACTCTAGTTCAAATACCCACAACTGGAAGTGGAAATTGGTAAAAATCTCTCTCTCTCTTTTTTAAAGATTTTATTTATTTATTTGAGAGAGAGAATGAGATAGAGAGCATGAGAGGGGGGAGGGTCAGAGGGAGAAGCAGACTCCCCGCTGAGCAGGGAGCCCAATGTGGGACTCGATGCCGGGACTCCAGGATCATGACCTGAGCCGAAGGCAGTCGCTTAACCAACTGAGCCACCCAGGCGCCCATTGGTAAAAATCTCTTAAAGGGAGATTTGGCAGTCTGAATCCAATGTCTTAAATATACTCATCTTTTGATATTATCTTAAAAAATTGTCAGTGGGTACACAAAGTTGAGCTTTAAGAACACAGTCAACACAATGCTTCTTATAATAGGAAAAATTAGAAACAACTTAAATGTTCAAAAAATGCATTTTAAAAATAAATTGTGATACATGGGAATAAAAGGCACAACATAAGGGTCACAGTCAATTATAATAGCGATGTAACAGGACAGGTAGTAGCTAAATTGTCGTGAACATAGCATAATGTATAAACTTGTCAAATCACTAAGTTGTACACCTGAAACTAATGTAACATTGTGTGTCAACTTTACTTAAATAAAAAAAAGAACAGAAAAAAATTATGATACAATAGTATAAGGAAATACTATGCAATTATTTAAAAAGATACATTTCAAGGTAAAGAAAGATTATCCCGTTCACTTGAGTAAAAAATTTCACATTCTAGACTATATGCATTATATGACCCCTTTGTACCTGCATGTGTGTGTGTTTGCATTTGTGTGAGTGTTGTATGAAGCAACACATACACACATGTATATAAAGACCCAAAGACACACATGGCTAATACTAACAGGTTTTTTTTTTTTTTAATCTAGGGCAGGTTTTTGATCATTTTCCTTTTTTTTTTTAGGTTTTTTTTTAATTTATTCATTCGAGACACAGAGATACAGAGAGAGAGAGAGAGAGAGAATATGAGCACGGGGAGAAGCAGAGGAAAGGGGAGAAGCAGGCCCCCCGCTGAGCAGGGAGCCCAATGCGGGGCTCGATCCCAGGACCCTGGGAACATGACCTGAGCTGAAGGCAGACGCTTAACCATCTGAGCCACCCAGGTGCCCCTCATTTTCTTTTTTCTTCTTTTTCTTTGTTTATATTACTATATTGTAATGGTGTTAGGCTTCCTGAGTTGAAAGTTTACCCTGAAACATGCTCATGTCACCTCTGTGACTGGGGACTGAGTGTAAGAATGTGCAGGAAAGCAGGGAGAAGAATAAAGTCTTATCAGCTGAACCACTGGATGATGCAGCCAACATCACAGTCAGGCCCCCTTAGCAATCGAGTATTAGTCCCATCATAGCCCAGCTCTAGCATCCAATAACATACAAGATGAACTCAACAGTTGTTTGGAGCCTGCTCTGGATCACTGATCCTGACTTTTCACCTCTACCTAGGCCCCTGTGGCCTCAGCCTTTTTCTTGCTCTTTATCTTCCTCTTCTCTTAATCTCATTTTTTTCTGCTTTTACTTCCTCTCACCTAGCAGGTACTTATTATGTATCTATAGACATCAGATTTTGAAAGAGAAAGGATCTGATTGGCTTTATTAACTATTATCCTAAATAGAGGGCCCCATTGGACTGGTATCTCAGGCTCAGTCACCTCACTGGTTGGGGCCTTTGGCTTAGTTGCCCATCCCTGTTCCAGTCAGCCATGGTCAACGGGGCATGTGCCACAGAGCATGGCAACTCTGTGCAGAAAGTTCCTTTCATGATATAGTAGCTACGTAGAGGCTTCTCTGAGAGGTCAGCATAGTAATTAAAGAAACAAGGAAAGGGACAATCCATTATTCCAGAATTCTAGAGAGTTCTCATGATTAGAATGTTTTACCTTATATTGAGTTAAAATCTGCCTCTACCCCCATCTTGTTCTGTTTTCTCGTACTTCACTCTTAACTTTTCAAACATTTGAGAAGAAATATTTATTTCCATCTCTTTCAACCATTCCTCAAATGACAAAGTTTCCAACCTCTCATTAACTTGAACACTCTGTTCTGTGAGGGGGACTGGGTCCAGTTTGTCCATATGCCATTAAAATGTGACTCCCAGAAATAAACACCATAGCCAGATGGGATCTACTGACCTGTAATTGCAGATGACCTAAGACTTTCCAGCAGCCAAGTCAGACTCCTGGTTTCTATCGAAATGCTCTCTAGCCAGGTCTCTCTCATTTGACACTCACACAATGAATTTATTGTAATGTGGATGCAAGAATTTGCATCTATTATGTTTCACCTACTGTATCTTCAGAACAGTTGTTAGTGTACTCCAATTTACAAGCACTTTCACAGACATTATCTCATTTAATCCTCCCAACATGTTGATTTTGGCCCATAGCTCCTACTTGGTCTCTAAGATCATTTCCAGCTGCCAGTCTTTCCTATGTTCACCATCAACACTGCACTTTAACATATAACTTAACAACTGAGCAAAGTGGAGTAAATTTCCCCTTAGAGCATTGGAGAGAAACCGTGTGGAGCTATGTACTAGGCAAGGCAGGATGTATAGTGTTGGGGACATAATCAGGACAAGGACAAAAATCATTATGGCATCGGGAGAAGACAGAATAGGAGTCAGTAGAACAATATTTTCTCCAGAATGTTCACAAATATGCTCTTCTCTTTGTGTACATACAATGGCAGTCAAATGCAGGGACAGGGCTTTCCTCAGAAATTTATAAAGTCATGAGTCAGATATAATACATGGCATTTGACTAAATGTGTTTACCTTTGTCTTAGTGTTTTCAAGTTCTGTCTTCATGTCTTGATTCTTTGTCACCATGGAAATATGAAAGCTTTGTGGTTCAAGGTGGTGCTCTCCAATCAGTGGGTTGCTGCCTGGTCCGCGTGATTCGCTCGAGAGTCATTCTGTCAGTATTGCTCACTTGGTCATTACCATCTCTGCCTCATTCCATTGCCTGTACTCTCTATATAAGGAGAGTACTCTGCCTTGTTTGTTTCCCTGCCATATTTTCACTGACTTAGATCATAGATGAAATGCAGGATTTTTTTTCCTCTTTGTAATAGGCTGAATGCTACCCAGATATAGAATATAGATAGAGATCTATTGTTTTATTAAAATGAATTGGCAAGTATCCAGTTTTGAACAGAACATTCTCATACTGACTGTCCTTGATAGCTTCGAAAATTTACCAAATTTGGATTGAGTAAATTATATGATATCTATGACGCATTTTCTCTGTGTAAAACAGCACAATCCAATGTCAAATAGAAACAAAAACAAAAACAAAAATTTTTTCTAAATCTTTGAAAAACTTTGATCCGTAATTTTTAAAAATCAAGTATAGCTGGTATTCTTATGGAAATCACTTGGAAACCCTCATAGCTCCTAATGAAATTATGTGTTGGATTAAGACAGGCTCGTAGGTAGCTCTGTGTATGTCTCTGTTGTATGTCCATGGCACTGCGTCTCTGAGGGGTGTGTGTGTGTGTATCCATGGAGAAGACAGAGCATGAGGAAAAACCACACTCTTACAACTATTTCCACTCTCAGGAATTGATACAGGTATTTCGTCCAACCACTGCATATTTTCTTGCTTCATCGACTGCGTTTCTTTCCACATGGGTAGACCCTGCCCGGTGCAACAGGTAATAGGCATTACTTGTCTCATTTATCCACACCCATAGTCTTTACAGTAGATATTTTTACTTCCGTTTGACTGGTGTAAAAAGGGAACTTCAGAGAGCTGAACAGTTTGCTACAGGACATTCAGCCAGCAAGTGGTAGAACCAAGACTCCGGTTCTGTTGGACTGTGTAGCCCACACTTTGCTGTGCCTAGAGTGCTTCCCCAGTCTCCCTTGGACTCGTTCCTGTCTGTCCTGTTTACCCTGTGACTCATACACGGGATGACCTCATCTTCATGTTGCTTCCTGATAACTACTTTAATACAATGCAGTATTTAATGATCAATATTTTCAATACTTGTTAGTAGCAAAGCATATGTTCTAACCCTTCTTCCCTTGAGCCCAGAGAACTAGTGAACTTTATTTCAGAGGAAACTCTCCAATAACTGCTTAGCCTTCTTGTCATCCATCTGCATCCATACAACAGAGCAAATCCATACCTGTATCAAGTTTGTTAGTCTCATGTCAGAGACAACACCTCTGCCTGGTGTTTAAACATATTCCACCTTCAGGTGCTCCATGCAGGAGCCCACATTTATGTATTTATCTAGATAGTCAGCATTCAGAGAAGAACAACGAGGCCCACCCCAGGGTTCTGTCTCAGGAGAACTGAGAAATGGCAGTTCTAGCTGGGTAGCCATGGGTTTTTATCTAGGCTCCTTCGGCAATTTGAAGAGGATCTTGCTTCATTCATAGCTTGGTGGTGCTGTTCTTGAATAAAAATGCCTGAATTTAATTTGAAGCCACTATATTGTGATGCTGATAAAACATTGAACAAGATGAGTATCCTGGACCTCCCTGAGTTTACTATGCTTTGGTAAATGGGTGTTAGGATACTTGTTGCCATTTTTCTCCACCCAGGCCAGAGCTGAATGCCACCTTCAGCTCTGTATTCATTTGCATCTCTTTATGTTATATTGTGTCAGAAAGCAAGTTTATAACCTAACCTCATCTTAAAGCTCCTCAGGACTATGTCTGCCTCCTTGAGGTTAGTCATACCCTTTTTTATTCTCTAACCCAACAACCTCCTCTTTTGATTAAAAAAGTAAGAATGAATAGAACAATATTTGGGAAGAACATCTTTCCTTAGAAGGTCTTATCAAATAGTATATTGCCTGTTTGTCTACTTAAGGTTTTATCTTCTTAGAGGCTCTAATTCTAGAAACTCTATTTGTTTCTATTTGCGGTTTGATTTACACATTTTTTTCCAACAACTATTTATAAGGCCCAGGGTCCCTTCAGGGACCATGCCGGTTACCAAGAATACACAGCTGAGAGCAACCATCACCACCCTAGACTTCACCCAGAGACTTTCTAGGTAGAAGTCAGATTTTAAAACAAATCTCATTACAAGTATTTCTTTTCCTCCCTCTACTGTGGTGAGGATGGGATAATTTTTACTTCATGTAATTTAATAAAAAACTTTTAAATGCCTTTAAAGTTGAAACACCTTGTTTATAAACAAAGGGAAAACAAATTGAAGTAACTTATTTTATCCATCTGAAAACAATTTGTACTACTACTGGAATTTATTGAAAATGTAGATGGATCAGATGAACTAGATTAGTTAACAAAGTACAGGTGAAAAAACCGACAAAACAATGAAGTTTGTCTTAAAACATGGATATTATTTAAATACCCCTATAACAAAGCAAATCCTATGGTGTTCCTCAAAGGAAGCCGTTTGAAAGAAACTGACTTGTCACTGAATTTCTTGTAAGGGTATAAAATGTTTGGGCTAATACCATTGGAAAAGTAGATACTTAGATAAGAAGGTCCACTTAAAAGATATACTTCCTCATTGTGAGATAATAGAAAGTATATGTATTGGTTTCTGCTCCCCAGTTCCTGACGTGGAACTTCTAAAGCTCTTATAAATTCCTAAGTGATAAGAACACTAAAAGCATCTCTTGTTCTAACATTTAGTCTTTGACCCTGTCCCTGACAGAGAGCTCCTAAGACCCTTGTAAATTCCTAAGTGATCAGAGCACTAGGAACATCGTTTGTTCTAATGAGGTGACTCTGGATAGGCAGTTGGATGTGGACTGGTTATCAGAAAGACTAAGCCATGATTATTAGAAGCTTGGAATTTTCAGAACTTTCCCTCATTCCCACCTTCTCTAGATACGGGAGAAGAGTTGGAAATGGAGTTAAGGAAGACTCCATTAATATCCCAATAGTATGGGGTTTGGGAAGCCTCCAATTTGGTGAACATATCTACATACTGGCAGACACGCCCCAACTTCATAGGGACAGAAGCTCCTGTACTCAGAACCCTCCCAGACCTTACCTATGTATATCTGCATCTCACTCTTTAATGTATCTTTTATCATATCCTTTTTAAACTGGTAAACATAAGTAAGGGTTTCTCTGAGATCTGTGAACCATTCCAGCAAATTAACCAAATGTGAAGAGGGGGATCATGAGAGCCTGCATTTTGTAGCCTAGTTGGACAGAAGTTGTGGGTAACCTGGGACCTACTAATTGTGATTGGCATCTGAAGTGGGAAGCAGTATTCCGGGACCGAGTCCTTAACCTGTGGGATCAGATGCTGTCTCCGGGTAAATAGTGTCAGAATTGGGTTAAATTATAGGATAACTGGCATATTTCACAGAATTGCTTGGTGTGGGGAAAATGCACACATTTGGTGCCAGAAGTGTTGGGAGTGTGGTAGTAGTGTGAGAGTAAAGGAGATAAAGGAAAAAATAGGATTTTCCTACTTACCTATCAAATTACTAAACACGCAAAAGCATGTTATCACAAATAGTAAGAAGCTAACAAGTGTCTATTAAACATACTTGAAATCAACAGCACTGGAGCATATTAAAGAATCAGAATACATTAAAAATATTTAAAGTCTACTTTAGTCCTTTTAGAGCAAAGTTGATTGTATCTTCTATTTACCTAGATGTTTAACAAGTTCAGCTTCTAACAATGATATACGTAAGCTGTACAAATTCTTAGAAGACACTATTTTAGTTCATTTCAGTTCTCTGCCACCCCAAAAATAATCAAAGGTAGGTTCCTAATGAACACAAGGGCCAATGGAAACAAACCTAAAATCCAAACTAGTGTAATATCAATGCTAGATGTGCTTTCATAAATCTTACTCTACCTCCACACAGGCTTTGGCAAAATCCTCTCGTTCATCATCATTAAAAATATATAGCTAAGAGATTCCACTGACTCTGACTTAGTGATACATTACTTACTTGAAGAAATTAGCAGAGGAGAATGGAAACAAATAATGAGCTCTGCTTCTGAGTCCAGTCTCAAAAGCTTCTTAGTTCCTGGGGCTAGTTTTGGTATTTTTTAAGCACACATATAATACTAAGAAAGTACCCTTTTTGATGCGCTGACACCGTCTTCGTCATTCATAGCTTAGAAGAGAAAAGATAAAAGTCAAGTTATCCAGAGACATTTTTGTGTTTTGCTATTTCATAAAGTTAAAAGTAGAATTGCGTAAAGTTGAAGAATATTATAAAGCTCAGTAAATATGTTTTAACTAACTTTTTGAGGATAACTTTTTCTCTAATTGTTCAAAATTGAATCCACTTTTACTCTTGTTATTCAAACACAGGTCAGGCCTGCATGGTCTTTTGGTGACAAATATGGGTCTATCTAAGAGACTCATTTATAAATATTGAATCATTCTGTTGTACATTTGAAATTAATATAGTGTTATATGTCAGTTATCCCTCAATCAAAAAAAGAAACTCAAATAGAAAAAAATGAATTAAGTATTTTATGCATTTAATAAATAAACACATATGTCTGTCTTGCCTGGTAATTATCTTCCTGATACTCTTTTTAGGATAAAAACCACAAGGAGTAGGAATGAAAACAACTTATTACTTAACGTAGAAATCTCTTACTGAACACAGGTTTTCTATTAGGACTTTTCCAGGCTCTGTGAATATGCAGATTTCCATTCTGCCCTTAAGCCATTTATGCTGTAAAATAATTCATCAAAATCATGATTGATTTATTCATTCATAGGATGAGTCTTCATTAAATACCTACTAAATGTAAGGTTCATGGCCCAGGAGGTACTAATGAGCCCAGCAGGCCTGGTTCTTGCCTTCATGGAGTACAGTCCAAGGGAGAACAAAGACATTCATCCCATTATCAAGCTAGTGCATATAGAGTTATCACAGAGAACCTAAAGGGGAATGAAGAGAAAAGTATGGTTCTTTAAAAGTACCAAATTGGGGAATAGGATTTACTCAAGAAAGTCAGAGAATTGTTAATTAAGTTGAAATCTAAAGTGTGGGTAGAAGTAAATAGGAGTGCCTAGAGAAATAGGAGAAAACAGTGCATTCCTAGCAGAACTAGTGTTAGAGCTGAGTTGTGCCCCGCCCCAAGATATGTTGAAGTCCTAACCCCCAGGACCCCAGTACCTCAGAGTGTAATCTTACTTGGAAATACGGTCATTGCCAATATAATTAATTAACTTAAGCTGAGGTCCTACTGGAGTAGGTTGGGCCCTTCACTCAGTATGACCAGTGTCCTTAGAAGAGAAGACAGAAAGGGAAAATGGCTATGTGAAGACTGAGCCAGAGACTGAGGTTATCCTGCTCCAAGCTGAAGATCATCTGGGGCTACCAGAAGGAAGGTGCAAGGAGTAGGCTAGCCCTGCCAGCACCTTGAATTCAGACTTCTAACCTCCAGAATTATGAGACAATACATTTCTGTGGTTTGAAGTCACCTAGTTGGTGGGTCTTTGTTACAGCAGGCCTAAGAAATGAATACACTTAGCATATGTAAAAGTCTTGAGGCAATGAGAAACATTCCAAAATCAAAAGACCAGAAGATATTCAGGTTGGATTATACTACGTGAGAAAGATAGGGTTGCTGGATAAAATATGGGCAACTAGTTTGAATTTCAGATAAACAAAAAGTACTTTTTGGGGCTCCTGGGTGGCTCAGTCAATTAAGTGTCTGCCCTCAGTTCAGGTCATGATCCCAGGGCAGGTATAAAGAGGAGGAAGCAACTCTGCTGATCTGACCTTCAGGGATGATTAGGATTTCCCTGGTATGTAGAAGGTAGGCTGGGAATATCTTGCTTAGAATACAGAGATGAAGGTAGGATGGAAAAGTTCTGTTATTTAGCCTCATTGTGCCTATAATACACTTAAATTTTTCTTTCAGGGAGAGGAGAAGAGATAAATACTGCAGAAACTCATAGATGGGAAAAATCACCAAAGGCTGGGATAGTTGGAAAGACTTCTGAGAAGAGAGGTAGACTTGAAAAGAAGGGCTAAGCCTTCTTAAGTAGACGAACGGTGGAAAAGGTGGCTTAAGAAAAGACAGGATGCCGGGAAAACCAGGTTTTAACTCCCAGAATTCCTTTTCAGATGCCTCAGTAGTTTTTTTTTTTTTTTAATTGGACTTTATATGCCTACAGAATTTTGAAATTCATGTTATCTTCCTGCCCATGTAGGTTTTTGAAATTACTGATCTTATTACAGAAGCTACTTTATTTATGTTTCAGTCCTACATTTTGCCAGGGACTTTCTTGCCCTTGGATGTGAAAGAAATTCTATTCATCTAGAAAATATGTATGGAATGTAATGTAGCCAGTAAGTGCTATGAGCTGTCAATATCAAAGATGTGGGATTAAATGCCAAGTGATATGGCTAATCATGGCCCCATGGGAGAGTTTAGAGGCATCAGGATGGCACAATAGGAGGGCTGAGGCTCAGCTATGGTCTCAGCCACAAATCTACCTCCAGGATTTCATCAAGTTATTTCCAGGATTCCATTAACCCAAACGTATGCTTTCATGAATTCCATAGCGAAACTCCTATATGTATACCTTAATTGTGTGTAATCGATGAGATGTGCTCCTCCAGGATCCATTAGTCATATTTAAGGATTTTCTTTTTTTTTTTTAAGATTTTATTTATTTATTTGACAGAGAGAGACACAGCGAGAGCGGAAACACAAGCAGGGGGAGTGGGAGAGGGAGAAGCAGGCTTCCTGCTGAGCAGGGAACCCGATGCGGGGCTCGATCCCAGGACCCTAGGATCATGACCTGAGCCGAATGCAGATGCTTAACAAATGAGCCACCCGGGTGCCCCATGAATTTTCCAGACTACGAGAAACACTCTGGTTTTTTAACATTTTCATTGGTAGTTTCGTAAGAATCATCAGAATACTTTTTAAAAATATAATACTAAATTACTAATTTAGCAGACTCCTTTATTCTGAGATTATGACCATCTTCCCTCTTTTGTTGTTAAAATGTTCTTGTTTTATGAAATAATGGTAGTTAGGTCATGGTAGGTTTTTGAAATTTTGCTTTCTTTTAATGATTGCACTCAGCAGGAATTGCTTTTAGTGTTATTGGATCTACAGACTTGGGAAGTCTGGGAAAGTCCAGTTGTGATCATGATACAGAGTTGCATCTTGCTCTCACTGGACCCAAGTCAAGGCTATTTCAGAATATCATCAGCACATATTACACTGAGGGTCAGTGTGTGGTTCTTCTGCACCTGGCCCTGGCTTGGGGAAAACCTCCTTTCTGTTTATTAGTTGGATGCATGACCATCCGGATTAATAAAATCCAGTGGAAAGTAACTAAGTCCATTGCTGGCAAGAGTCAGAAGTCCTTCCTTGGAAAGGGCTGGGTGCCAGATGTAAAGCCAAAACATGTGTTCACCTCCTCCTTCGGGGGGAAAAAAACAAAACAGTAACAACTGTCTGTGACCACTCACCATCAGTAGCTCTGCCAGACACATTATATCTCACTTTTCCATTCTTAGGAAATCACTGGTAAGGATTTTATCAGAGTAACCAACTCCTTTCTCACATGGGCATAGATACTACTTTGGACTTTCCCTAATTGAGATGGCAGGCATCCTGGGCACTGACCCAGCAGTGCTCCTCCGTAAGAACTGAGGCAGAGAGCTTGCTTTCCTCCATTGTTGGCCACTCGGTCTTTAAAACTGAGTGGGAAAAATTAGCAATCCCTACTTGAATTAGGACATGAGGCCAGATTCTCAGGACATGGATAACAAAATCCGTTTGAAATAGTCTTTCCTAAATCGATGGATAATAAGATGTCTTTCATTATAACTAGGATTGAAGGAATCTGATTCTCATCAGTACAGAATGACTTTTGTGTTACTCTAACTCATGGCTCCCGTGTAGGTGGATTCTAACATACGGTGAGGGAGGCTGGGGTGGGGCCTTCACTGTTGGTCAGGGAGATGAGCAAGTACATAAAAAGGGACGGCCCCTTGATTCTCTACATGGCTCATGGTCTTGTTTTCACCCTTCTCCCTTTAATATCCTGTCATCATAGCCTTAACAACTGTCAGCACATCAATGTAGCACCTTTAAAAATATTATTGAAGGTTATACTAAGGAAGAACCTCGTTATAGTTCTGGGATGATGGACCCAGGTCTTTCTGATTTTCTCTGAAACATCTTTTTTTGGGGCACCTGGGTGGCTCAGTTGTTAAGTATCTGCCTTCGGCTCAGGTCATGATCCCAGGGTCCTGGGATCGAGCCCCGCATCGGGCTCCCTGCTCAGCGGGAAGCCTGCTTCTCCCTCCCCCACTCCCCCTGCTTGTGTTCCCTCTCTCGCTGTGTCTCTCTCTCTGTCAAATAAATAAATAAAATCTTAAAAAAAAGAAATTTTTTTTTTAATGACTGGATTCTGGCTTAATCCATAACTTTTTAAAAATCCTCTTTCCTGAAGACATAGGAGCCTTCCTTCTTTCAGGATTTTCTTTTGCCTGAGAATGTCTGCAGGATAATAAGCATATTCAGAATTATTTAATCATCATCAATTAATTACCAATTAACAGTTTTTAGTAATAATTAACTAACATTTATTTGGCATTTACTATGAACTAAACATTGTGTTAAGCCTGTCTTCATGCGTGTCGTCAGTTGATATGTGGATTGCATGCCTAAAATGTGAGAGGTAGTATGGACGAAGTAAGTCTTAAGATGATGCAATGTAGGGGTTGTGTAGTTAGATACACGGGGTTTTGATTCACTCACTTGTTAGCTTGGTAAGTTTAATCTCTCTTAGCCTTGGTTTCCTTTTATGTAAATTAAGGGAAGTATGACCTCTGTTGGAGGGTTGCAGTGAGTATCTGAGAGCATTTATAGAGTTCTTGGCACCTAGTAAGGCTCAAAAACCTGTGATCTCTAGTTACCATTGGAAGTAAGAGAAGAAGTGGTAAAGGAAGATTCACTGAGCATGAGGGATAGAGGAAGAAGCTGTGGGAAGCCAGCCGTTAAGCGAAGAATGATATTCCTATGAGAGCAAAAGAGGAGGGAAGGCACAGTGAATAGAGTATATATAGGGTGTGTGTGAGGGGGAGGGGGCTGTTGTTGGAAGCCAGTTATGAGTCAGGCACTGTGCAAAGGACTTTTTGCATATCATTTTATTTAATCTTCACTGCAGGTCAACAACAGGGGAAGTAAGAGCTCCATTTTTCCAGGTGAGAAGTTGAGGCTGAGGAACTTAAAATAAGTTTCCTAAGATGACCCAGGTAGTAAAAGGTGGCTCCTGGATTCAAAACCACTCTCTCATGTTCCCAAATTCATGTGCTTTCCCCTGAGGCAGGACAGTGCTGTGGTCATTAATATGGCCCACCTCATGTTTATAGCACATTCAGCTAATTCTAGTGTGGGTCCTAAAAGTGGAGCTATAGGGATGCTGTTGGGGTGGTGGTGGTGTAAGGGTGTACTTTAGGGATGGAACTCAGTTTGTCCTGAATGTATTCCAACTGAAAGCTCTTCTAGCCATGGTCAATCTGCAGGGGAAAGTGTCTGGAGTTAAAGGCACATTGATGCTCCTCTCTGCAGGGGCCTGCTTATTCTTGATCCATTTGCACTCTGGAGTCTATAGGCAAACCTGAAGGAGCAAGTGAACTTCTATGAGTATCACTTATGCCTGGATCCCATAACAAAATGGTGGGTACTATATTGGAACAAATGAGGGCTAACAAAAAATGCAAGATCTTTGTCAATGGAGGAAAGAAGCAAATATTTATCTAGTGTTGTGCACTTCATGGGATTCATATGTGACATATGTAGTTTAACTGGATCCTCATTATAAGCTTGTGAAGTATACATTATCATGGTTTGTGCAAATTTCAAACAAAGGCTATCTCCAGGTCACACAGACAAGAAGTTTCAGAACTAAAATTTATACTCAGGATGATTTAGCACCAATAAGTCACAAAAATATGAGGATTTGAATAAAATGTATATGTGCTGAGAAAGTACAAGTAATTTGAATAAATTGCAATAAATTGTATTCATCATTTATTATCCACAAAATGATTCTCTTTTATTTCCTTTTATGGTGCTTCTACATTAGAAAAAAAATCACAAAAGATTCTTTCAAATGAAATTTCATCTTTTCATCTCAAAAAACAAAACTTCTGATCAAGTAATGTTTTATTTATTTATTTATTTTTTAAAAAGATTGTATTTATTTATTTGACAGAGAGACAGCGAGAGAGGGAACACAAGCAGGGGGAGTGGGAGAGGGAGAAGCAGGCTTTCCACGGGGCTGGGAGCCCGATGCGGGGCTCGATCCCAGGACCCTAGATCATGACCTGAGCCGGAGGCAGATGCTTAACGACTGAGCCACCCAGGTGCCCCAGTGATGTTTTATATATTAGATTTGGCTTCTTATATTGGCACAAATGGTGTCTGTTAACCAATAGCAAACTAAGCCTGTGAGTGAGCCATGCCCTCCAAAGGCTCCAAAAGTCCTTGGAAAAGATGAGATAGAAACCACTCCTCTTCTTGTCTAAAAACCCTAGAATGGATCTATAGGCCCAAGGATGTAAAGGTGATCTGCGTCTTATGTGACCTTTAGCTGATTGGGACAGCTGTTCAAAATACAGCTGTTAAAAACATAGGTATGGCAATCCTACTGGCATGTTGTCATGTTGCCTATAATTTACTTTTAGATACTTCAGCATTAACATTGTGATATATGTACTGGTTAGTTTCTATCTATTCCCTGTAGCGGTTAGTGGTCCTAGCTGGAAATACATATTCCATATTCCATGGTGTATTAGTTTCCTAATACTGTTGTAACAAGCTACTACAGACAGGCTTAAGACAAGAGAAATTTATCCTCTCATAATTTTGGAGGCTAGAAGTCCAAAACTGAGGTGTCAGTGGAACTGATTCCTTCTGGAGGCTCTGAGAGAAAATTCAGTCCATCCCTCCCTCCTAACTTCTGGTGGTTGCCAGCAATCTTTGATGTATCTTGGCTTCTAGAAGCATCTTGATGCTTCTTTCCCCATCTTCACAAAGTGTTCTTCCTTCTGTATGTGTCTGTGTCCAAATTTCCCTCTTCTTACAAGGATACCAGTTGTTGGATTAGAGCATATTTTAATCCACTATCACCCTATCTGAACTTGATTACTTGTGCAAAGATCCTATTTCCAAATAAGGTCACATTCAAAAAAATAAAAACAAAAAACAAAAAACAAAAAAAACAAATAAGGTCACATTCACAAATTCCTGGTCGACATGAATTTGCCGGGGTCGGGGGGGATACTCTTCAACCTAGTACATGGTTTATTTAGCATCTAACTGAAAGACCCTGCTTCAGAGTTAGCTATGGTAAGAAATTCAGCTGCCTAATGAATGTGAAAGTTTGTAAAGTGGCATAGCAAATGTAATAAATAGGTTTTCACTCACTAAATGAGTGGTGTTTGGGCGTGGACTAGCTAGAAATATTAAAGACACAACCCTCAGCCTTGTATGAATGAGACATAAAAACAGCAACCCATGTAATCTGTGCCCTTCAGTGTGGTGCCCAAGGCATAACTCTCCAGTAAGCTTCCTGATTCAGACTACTTACCAGCCTGAATGGAGCTAAATCCTTCTGCTATAATACTATTGCATTTGCTTTGAGGGAACTTTTCATACAGAATGTTCCAAACACCTAAAAGTCAGAAAGCTGGAACTATATAATGCTTTGCTATGCTATGCTTTTGCTGACTGTTTGATAATATTTGTAGAGCAGAATTCAGTCTGAGACTTGCTGTCATCTGTGGTAGTGAGGTTGTGGGAAGGAGACCAAGACCACTCACATACCTCTTACAATAGGGCATATCTACTAGAAAGAACCTAATAATTACAAACAACAAAATTGGCTGAGGTTAATTCACTGCACGTATCCACTGACATTTTCCCAGAGTTGCAAATCTACTAGTCTCCTTTGGACCACCGTTCTTATCCTCTTTTGATATTTCATTCTTATGACAGATAATAGCCCAGCATTCAGATAATGACTTCATGCTTAGGAATCTTACATCATTGGAAATTTTCAGTAATGGAATGGATTCAACAAAACTTGAACTCTTCACCTGGGACATTCCCATGTCCCTTGCCATCACCAAGAGTGGCACACTGGCTCCAAGACTGACTCAGTGTTTCTGGAATCCCCTCCTTCATGCATTCCATGGGAGTCTCCAGTTGGTGGTATTTTAGTACATGGTGCCAGGCATCTGTTGATTTCTCTTGGGTTGAATTTGAACCTTTGTTGCTTGACTGGGTTTTGTATTTCTGAGGGGATTATTAATCATAAATCACCAGCTCTGCTGAGCAGTATGTGTGGCTGTTGGGAGAGAGAATTTAATTTATTGCTACTATTGGAAATGTAAAATAAAGAAAAGCTTCAAAAGTACATGTCATCTGGATTTTCAGAAACAATCATTTTGGAGAAGAAAAGGTCGGTGTGGTCCCCTCATGCTTTTTCCTTCACGCATCTCCACAAACAAATAGACATGCAGATTGAGGGATGGACCCCTGGCATTTCTCCTTGGTTGATCTTCACTGAGCTTCACTGATTTGTGCTTCAGTGAAGAGGTTTTGGCCATGGCAGGTGGGGGTCCCAAAAGAAATAAAACTGTGGAGTGGAAGAGGAGGAAACAAGTCACCTAAGAGGATCTGTTTCTCTCTTCCTACCAGATCTCTTTCTCCTCATTCATCCCGATGAAAGAATGCTGGGGTGGGGGCAACTGCAGGGATGGAAAACTCCAGGGAGAAGATGCTTCCTGGAGAGAAGAGTACATACAAAACCAAACCGTGACATGGGCTGGAAAGGAAAGATTTCACTATTCCTTATAAAGAAAGTTGCTTATTTGTGCCATGCAAGTTCTGAGTCTGTGTGTGAATATGCTACTGGGTGGCAAGCTCCCCAGGAGTAAATCTACCCAGACTCAGGGATCATGTCCCCTGGTCACTAGTGCTAAATCAATCACCACCCTGCTTGTGGAGTTGGAGGGGAGGTGTGGGGAAATGAGAGCCCATATGATAGTGGTGACAGCAAAGGTCATTTTAAGAGTTGATGCTGTCCGATTAATTCACCAGTCACGTTTTAGGTCGAGTATGGTATTTTAAGGGAGTTTTTCAAGTTAAACATAATTCTCCTATTTCTCAGGTCATGCCTTTGGAACAGATACCTGATTTCCTATTTATAGCAGTTTCTCTCTGTCCCTCCCCTATAAAGTGCCAAGGAGACTGATCATTCATCGTTCAAAACTTTGGTCCTAGGTGACAGTTCGTTTTTTACACTATAAAATCTAAGGTAATAAATGTGTCCCTTCCAAAGATGTTGCTGGTGATTCAGCATGTGAATCTTCAGGGTTCATTTGCTCAGTCGTTTAGTAAACATTTAGGGAGAACCTACGGGGCAATAAATATGAACATAAATAAATAAAACGGACAGGGGGGGCAAAATAAAAATGAACAGGGATTAAGAGAGCTGGCAATGATGTTTATGACTGCCTTCTGTAGTCCAGCATTCATTTAAAACATTTTTTTCATGATTAAAAATGTACATAGATATAAACGTCAAATCACTCTTCAAGGCTTATAACGCAAAATATTAGCCCCTGTCTCACCCGGCCAACTTCAATTTTCATCCCTTAGAGGAAATCACTTTTAATCCTTTTAACTGTTTCTTCTGGGTATTTGCCTTCAATGTTTTACAGAATATGCTCTACTGCTATTTTTTCATTTGTTGATTTTAGATATTGCCTGAGAACAATGGAAGACAAGGATGTAGCTTCCTTGGGGCACCTCGGTGGCTCAGTCATTAAGTGTCTGCCTTCGGCTCAGGTTATGGTCCCAGGGTCCTGGGATCGAGCCCCACATCGGGCCCCCTGCTCCACAGGAAGCCTGCTTCTCCCTCTCCCACTCCCCCTGCTTGTGTTCCCTCTCTTGCTGTCTCTCTCTCTCTGTGTCAAATAAATAAATAAAATCTTAAAAAAAAAAAAAAAGGATGTAGCTTCCTTAAATACCTCCTCTCACCTCAAACACACACTTCTTCTTTCTCTGTTTTTGTAATATAATTTAAGTTATAATTTTTGGTCATATTAATATTCAGTCTGCATATTGCTTTGTTTACATAAGGATTATTCACAGTGAAGCCATGTAGACACCTGGCTGTGTGGGGAAAGGAAAGTATCCCAGGGTTTCACTATTCCTTATAAAGACCTTCAGTGGTGTTCTTGTTTTCATCGCACCAACACCCACTTCCAGAGTGCCTCCTGCCTCCAGCTCCCAAGCCCTCTGAGATTCTGAAATGCAAATGAGCCTTCTCTGTGACTTCATTCACTGAAGGTCTTCCGTGTTTGCTGGTCTGCCAAATCACACAACAGTCCACGGCTTTCCATACGGATATATGTTTTTCTGTCTTATCTCTCTTCCCTTGTTTTCTTTGCCCTTATGGTTTTAAGAGGTTTTTTATTTATTTACTAAAATTTTAATGTGTTTCTGGACGAAAGCATATCAGTTTCAATGGGAAAACAAAGTCCCAAATAATCTTTTAAAATTCTAGCTAATAATGCTACATACCATTATTAACTTCATATTATAGATGAATAAATCAAGGATGAGAGAGGTTAAGGAACTTGCCCAAGGTTGTACAAATAACAAGGGGTAATTGCACTTACCAATAAAAATCTTGCTCTTTCCAGCACACTGCCTTTTACTGCAAGACACAGTTCCTGTTTTAAGGAGTTTACAGTTTTTGCAGGGAGATAAGACCAGTGCACAGACATCAGAATACAATGCATTAAATGTCAAGACCAAGAAAAATGGCCCAATGTGCAATGGGAATTTAGAGGAAAGAGAAATGTTTTCCTGCCCACTTCTTTGTGTCTAAAACTCCATTTGGAATTGAAGTATATGCCTTTCAGTACTGCAGGGACATTTCCTCATACAGAAATCTTAGTTTAATGGGATTTAACCTCTATTCTTTAGCCGCTTGGGATTCCATGAAGTCTGTGGAGTGAACAGTTAGTTTGTATGTTCACATGTATGTTCACTATCCTCCAGGTTATATTTTAGAAAAAAAGAGGCAGACTTTTGATTCACTAGATACGTAAGAGTGTACTTGACATTAAGGCATTCCAGAGATAATTTTTGCCCATGTTTATTTTTGCCAGTAATGATACACAGTCCTTGATCTTGTTAAATCTGAAATGTGTGTTTGCTTATTGGGGTCCCTAACTATGAAAGATGGTTTATAAATTTACGCACATCTGCCTAGACCTGAATTCTTTTTATGTTTATTTTTAAATTTTTTTTTTTTTATTTTTGGCCAGTTACGATGATTATCACTCAGACTCAGGCTGCGTGTACTTGGTGGATGCAAAGCCCTGTCTATGCAGCATCCCTGGAGGCTGAATCACATAGTGAGTTGGTGTAGAGACTCGAACCAATTGGGCTTGTTCTATTCCAGGCTCTGCAGTGGCTGCTGTGTGACCTTGGGACATTTCACTAACCCTCTCTCTCCCTGTCTCAGATTTCTACTCTGTAGAATGCGGATAATCGCAGAATCTATTCACAGTGCTGTTATGAGGATTATTGGAGTTAAAAGACACTATAAATGTGATGCACAAAGAGAAGTGTCTGGTACCTAGACAAGACACTGTCATCAACAGTACTCTTTCCAAGAAGATCGTGAAGAAGGAATCTCTGAGGGCCACATATGCTTCGGTGCTATCATGTTTGCTGTAGGGAAGCCTCTTCAATCACATGTTCATCATTTTATTTTGCCATCAGTTATGGAGCACCTGCTCTGCCCTAGGCATACTGCCGGGTGCTCAGGAGATCATGGCGGCCAAAATCAGACATGCCCCCACCTGCATAGAATCCTCAGCAAAATGGGAGAGACCATCACAAATGAACTAATTATGCAAATAAATATAGGATTGCACTTGAGGTAAGGGCTAGCAAAGACAGGCTTCACAGACTCCTTGTTGCATTTCAATACAGAGTCTTACGCCTGAGAGAGCAAAACCGTGTGTTTCTTGAAGAATCCAGGAAGTGCTCTGATGCCAAGGAAGGGAAGGGCTGCTCGGTGCAGAAACTGAGAACATCCTGAGAAACTAATTAAAACCTTCCTTTTTGATTACACCCTGGAGGATGGGAATAGCTTCCTCTCTTGCCTTGCCTTGACACAACTTGCTCAGGAGGAATGCAAAGGAGGGGTGGGATCTTCCCCAACGGGAGAGTGAAAGGAAGCTACATACCAACGTGGTGACGCTGGAAGAAATGCTGCAGCTGCTAATTCTCCCTCCACCCTGCGGACAACTGCTTCGCGGTATTTCAAAGGCAAAGGCAAACTTACAGGAAAGAAGGGAAAAAAACGCATTTAACAACTTCCTTGTCTGGAGGTCTGGATAAGAGTGGAGCACATTTGAAAGTTGTATTTATGGCAGAGATATACATGGCTTTACAGACATCTGTGCGTGGGGTTCCCACAGCCCAAGTGTGCATTGATACACAGAGCACTCAGGTTTTCAGGGCTTTTGGCAAGAAACTTGAATGTTGAGACCATTTGAATACAATACGTGTTCAACTCAAGTGCACCACCTCTGCCAACTTCACCCGAAAGCTGTAGCTAGGAATTGCATCCAGAATTCCCTCTGCCATTCTTCATTACCAAAGCTTGGAGGAGCAGTGTCCTCCTGTTGAATTTTTTAATTGTTAATCTCAGAAAAAGACATGCCCTTTCAGTTTCACAGTGAAGAGAAATTGAGCTGAAATAGAAGCAGGCACAGGATGTCATAGAGCAAGGTCTTAGAAACAAAACTTCAGTAGTTTGCCTCCATTTGACCTCGGCATGTATGTACGTATCCTCTGTCTACCTGCATCTCATTCACTTTCTCTTCCGTCAAGCTTTTACGTTTCGTGATTTCAGGTGGTTGGTGGATGGCTCTTCATTCAGCATGTGAAACAAGGGATTATTTCCTGAACCTCTACTTTGAGACAGACAGGAATGTCCTTAAACTCATGACTATTCCAGTTTAGGAGTACAGGCCAATATGAAACGCATAATTAAAAGTACCATGTGTGTTAAGAAAAGAGATATAAAGGATACTCTGGAATTAAATACAATAGTAATAGTTATAGTGACTAAGATTAATTCATTGCTTACTGTTCTAAGTGACTTAGATGTACTATTAATTTTAATCCCCATATTCCACCTACGAGGTAAGGTACTATCACTCTTTCCATTTTGTAGATTAGGAAACTAATAAAGGGATTAAACATTGAAGGACTTTTCCAAGGCTGCAGAGATAGAAAAGAGCAGACTGGGATTTGAGCCCATATGATTTGAGTCCTGTGTTTTATGCCTAAATACACTCTCCTGAGGAAGAAAATTTGGCCTGATCTTCCTTGGGAAAATTTATTAAAGTTTGGAACACAGACATATGTATACATATGTATGTGTATATATATATATATAATTTATTTATGTACTCCATTAATAAAATAAATGAGGACAACTATTTTTGTCTTTAAGAAATAAGATAGATTGAGACGAACCATGAGAGACGATGGACTCTGAAAAACAAACTGGAGGTTCTAGAGGGGAGGGGGGTGGGGGGATGGGTTAGCCCGGTGATGGGTATTAAAGAGGGCACGTTCTGCGTGGAGCACTGGGTGTTATGCACAAACAATGAATCATGGAACACTACATCACAAACTAATGATGTAATGTACGGTGATTAACATAACAATAAAAAATAAAAAAAAGAAGATAGATTGAGAATAAAAATAAAATGCCTCTAAGTGTAATGCACTGGGATCACAGGGGGAGATATTAGGAAAAAACTTGTGCTAGTGTGAGGTTTAGTTGCAGTGATGTACCAGTGTTGCCTTCAGTGACCATTTACCATGGTAATATAAGCTGGTAACAGGGGAAAACGGGTGAGGGGTATATGGGACTCTCTGTACTCTTTTTGCAACTTTTCTCAAAATCTGAAAGTATTCTAAAATAAATTTACTTAATCAAAAAATAAAAGGGGCCCCTGGGTGGCTCAGTTGGTTGGGCATACGACTCTTGATTTTGGCTCAGGTCATGATCTCAGGGTCCTGCATCAGCCTCCACGCTCAGTGGGGAATCTGCTTGAGATTCTCTCCCTCTCCCTCTGCCCCTTCCCCTGCTCACACACACTCTCTCTCTCAAATGAAGAAATAAATCTTTAAAAACAAAACAGTATAAAATGAGATAAAATAAAATAAAAAGTGTATTAGTCTGGCCAATCCCCCCGAGCCTATATTGGTGCAAACTGACCAGTTCTCTGGGAGAGATGTGCCTTCTCTCTGACGTCCTCCCTCTCCTACTTACACAGCATGACGTCTTCGGCAGCACTCAGAGCGGTTGTGCCCATTTGTTTCCAGGCCTCCTCCCTGGCCAGGCCAGGCACGCTGGGCCATTCGGGCTGGGCCATCCTCTGTAACCTGGATATCCATGTCTCCGCATCAACTCCTTGTCCCCTTCCTTCTGGGTCCCTGGGGCCTTATGTTCCTATCTGATTCCAGCCAACAAAATCGTATCTTAACAACGTTGTCTGTTGGTTCTTCATGTGTCAGGTTCTAAATCAAGGACTGATACCTGGGGCATCGGATCTGGCCTTCCCTAGCAGGGTTCACAGGGTTCTCATTCTGCGTTTGTGGAAGCTGGCTGTCGGGAGCCTGGGAGACCCGAACAGTGAGTGACTCTTAGGGAAGATGAGCACCTGTAGAGACTTGTCTGGCCCCCACTTGCAGCACCCCATTGTTTTTTTTTTTTTTAATCTCTTATTATTGTTACAAGGAGTTTGAGCCCTCTCAATCTGCCATGCTACAAAGAGCATCCCACGGAAGAGGGTATAGCCAGCTGGCTGGGGAATCAATATAATAAACATCAGTTCAGTTCAGAATGTGCATGGAGTGAGAACAACTGTGAGCTAGGCCATAAGGGTTATCTTCATAAAGTCCCAAGGACTCTGCCTCTTAAATATAACTCAAATGTATCCTCTCCTGTATCAGTCAGAGTCTAACCACGGAAAGAAAAACTTTAAATATTTAAAAGAGACAATTTTGTACAAGGAATCAGTTACACAGGTGATGGAAGAGATGAGAAGCCAAATGAGACAATGCAGCAACTCAGACGTTAGCAATAGCAGGAAGCCACCATCAACCCTGGGCAGGTGGGACAGAAGGAGGAAGCAGGGTTCCCAGAGCCCCAGGGCGGGCGGGCTCTTTGGGCAGAGGCCAGAACAGTGGCATGTGTGCACGTGCCAAGGAGGAGAGGCAACTGAGAGAGAGGGTGAAACACACTGGGATTTTCTACCCTCCTGCTTCCCAGTCTCCTGCTGGTAACTACCACTGGTCCAAACTAATTAGGTAGCCCAGAGAAGTCAGCCCTCCTTCCAGAGCACAGAGACACTGCCATTGCTGAGATCAAGGACGTCTCCAGCTCATCCTGGCACATTACAGGATCTTTTTAACTGTTCCTTTGACTCTGCAATCTGTCTCCCTCCAATTCATCCTCTGTACTTGAACCAGTGACGTTGCCGAATTACGAGTATCTATGTCAAGCCCCCGTTTAAACCCTTGGATGACTTCCTGCTGACTACAGGCTAAGCCCCAGCTTTTCAGCGTGGAGTATAAGCCTTACCTGGCTCCTGTCCCCCTCCCCTCAAGGTCCATTTCCCACAGCTCAGTGCGTGGCACGATTTCAGTGCACTGAACATTGCCGGGCACACAGAGTGGTGTTGGCTGCTTATGTGCTGGTTGCTTTATGGACCTCCGAAGAGGCTCCCTGGCCTGGGCATCGGGGTTGTCATGGAAGGAATGGCAGGAAGAGCAGCTCCAGGCAACACTGTCAGCTGGCTTCTGGAGCACCTGAGGGGGCCTAGTGAGAGCATGTGAGCACATACAAGACTTTAGATCCTTCAGGGACTCCCTGAACACAAATGGGAGGAGAAATCTAAGAGACTTGAGGGATGTCAGCTCATGGGGGCATGCATGAGTCAGTGAAACGTGAGTGATTCTTAATGAAATCCACCTGATGGGTTAAGTTGGAGGAAATTGAGGTTATGTTTGCTTGAGAATAGAATTGAATGTCCAAATATGTTGCTCAAGCTATTATGACTAAAATTTATCCATCATCAAAAGATCTCTAGCAAAATGAATGAAGATGAGGGACTCATTTCTGATAGGCACTATAGACTATCTGTCATGGGTTTCCATATAAAAGAAGTAAATTAACATACAGGAGCCTCACAGGGAGTAACTGAGTTCTAGAAGATATGCAGAAGACAGAAGGTAGCAAGTATGGGTTTGGAACATCAGAGAAAGTTTCAGTGAAGTTTCTATAACTTCTAGATCCTTAAAAATATCTATATTGTGCCATACATACCTATAACCATTCTTTGCATTTCCCTCTAGTCTTGCTGCGATGTGAAACTCTCTTAGCGTGCAGTTAAAAGGTGATGCTACCCTTCATCATCAAGGGAAACCAAACATTTATTGAGCAACACAGTGTGCCAAGCATTGAACTGGGCGGGTTACAAAATATATTTTATTTTGTCATAATTTTCCCATAACAGATGAGGGAAATGAGGCTCAGAGAGGGTAAGAGACTTGCCCAAGGTTGCATATCAAGTGCAGGCATTTATATTTGAATGCAGGTCTCCTGCTTTCCCACAGTTTCTACCTGTCACCAAGCAACCCACATGATGAGTGCAAGTAAGAATAACTTAGTGTTCAGCTTTCTCACCAGGAATGTTAAAGTAACATTTGGATGTATTTCCAAACAGAATTACTCTAAAATCTTATGTACAGGTTTCTAAAAAATGTGGAATTAATTTTGAAGGTTTATTTTCCTACTGAGTTATAAGGACCCTTGACCCTACAGCTCTCAAAATTCAGGCAAAATCAATGGCATCCTTGATCTGCTTAGTCTTTGGACTAATATATTTATTATTTTATCATTTTGATTCTTTGAGTTGCATGTTGGGAGAAGTCCTCAGAAAGCAGATGTTGAGATGGAGATAAGTGTTTGGGGCATTTGTCAGGAAGCTCTCTTGGGAACCAGCCCTGTGAAGGACAGGGCCAGGAAGCAGAATTTGGCAGAGAAAAAAGTTGAGCTGTGATTTAATATAATTAAGGGTCTAGCAAGCTTATTGGCAACTCTGGAGCTGTGATGGTGCTCCGTTGTTCTCAGTTGGGGAAAGGGGGCTCTTCATGTTTATCAGTTCCTGCGTGTGGAAAACCAATTACCAGAGTTTCACGTGAGGTATTTTTATTCGGGTGAGGGAATCCCAAAGCAAGACTTCGAGCTGAGGGCTGTTTTCTGGCACCACTCCCTGTAGCTGGGGAACTAAGTACTTCATTCCTGAAGGGGCATCTGGGTGGTACCTCACAACATGTACCGCAGTGACAAATGTAATTTTTCATAAATCTGTGTATATACAATAAACGTATATATGCATTGAGTATATAAGACATGGTAAAATATATAAATATATACAATATGGAAACAAATATTTACTTCATATAATTTTAAATATATATTTATTGTACAAATTGTAAAGGCATTAACCACCTGGATCAGGATGAAAGCTGGACTTAAAAGAATTAATACACTTGGCAATGTAGTGCCTACAGATTAAAAATGCAGGGTACCCATCTCTGGTTCAAAAGGGAGCAGAAGTGCATGACTTCTTGATACTCTGGCTTCTTACCGCCACACAGTGTATCGTTGCTGCACCAATAATAAGAATGGAAGTGATGTGTCCTACGTACAAAGAACGGTGTTAGGCTTATTGGCTTTGTTTTTACACATTTGCTTCTGCTGAAGACCAATAAATGTAGGTGAAAACAAAAACAAAAATAGAAAATCATTATGTAGTTAAAAAGTTTTTAAAAGATAAACATGGGGGCACCTGGGTGGCACAGTCAGTTGGGCGTCCGACTCTTGATTTCAGCTCAGGTCATGATCTCAAAGTCCTGGGATCGAGCCCCGTGTCAGACTCTGCCCTAAGTGTGAAGTCTGCTTGTCCCTCTCCCTCTGTTCTTCCCCTCGTACTCTCTTTCTCAAATAAATAAATACGTAAGATCTTTAAAAAAATAGAAGATAAACATGAATTCCTCAGAAATCACATTGGCCCTGCCTCTATTTACTTGGCCAACCTCTTCCTGTTTTAGCTATTCCCATCAACTAATAGTTCTATTAGAAATCTGAGAAGGCAAATCGCTAACAACAGTCAGTAAGTGTAGAGAATCTTCATACATCAAGGCAAAAAGAAGGAGGGGCCTAATGTATTCATCCTTTTTCGGTTTAGTAGCTTATGAGACTGCCATGCTGTCTCCTTCCCTCTGCCCATCCCTGCCACTGACTCAGCAGTCTGCATCAAGAGCACTTAGGATCTCTGTGGTTCCTTGCAGCACAGTCCCTAATCACTGGTGCCTGTAGGGTATGCGTAATTTGCTCACAATGATTGAAAGGGCAAGTGGCTTCAGTTTGTTCAGGTAGAGCTGCATTATATGGAACGTGTACCTAGAATGAGCTGAACTGTGCACTGAATTAGGAAATATGGCTGCCCAAGGCAATCTGGAAAATCTTGGCCCTCCTAGAATGACAGTCACCTTCATTGTTGACATTTTTCTTCCATTAGTCGTTTCCTGTCCTTTTGGACAATGAGTGAAGTCTGATTTAGCTATTATCTATATTAGGAAGTCTTAGTCACACCCAAAAGATGTGGATGAGCCAAATATGTTCTTTTTTAAAATTTTTATTTTATCTATTCACTCATGCATTCATTCATTCAATCATTTGCTCATTCATTTATAGGTAAGTAACTATTTTGTTTTGTGGCCAGATAGTGCAGGTAATTGCTCGAAGGCTGAAGTACAGAACTGGTGTCATGCACACTGGATATTGTTTGAGAATTTAGATCTGGATATTTAGGAAGATACAATTCCAGTTAGTCTGATTATTATTGCAATTGAATCGGAGGCAACTGGCTTTTCTTCTATTTATTTTCTTCTGAATTTTTTCTGAATAATGTCGTACTTCAGAAGCCTGACTCTTTCTTGCTTATCCTCTGCAAATCCATCACCAGGGTAAGGACTCTAATTCATTTCCTTTTGATGTGTTTTAACCTTTGCTAAACCTCACCTCATCTTATTTTAATTCCTTTAATTTGAATTATAATTTTCTTCCATTTGTCTTATTTATATCATTGCTATATACCAGGAGCAGACTTTATCTTGACACCCCCATCCCCCAAATTTTGTCAGGGCATCTTGTTTTCTAGCAGCTCAGTTCTGAGTGTCAATAGATTCTTGTTGGCCTGTTTTGTGGCTGTGGGCCAGTCCAACTCCATGAACCTCAACTTCTCCATTTGCAAGATGGGATAATAATACTTACCTCCCACACACCATGGGTGTTGTGAGAATTAGAAAGATAATGTTTGCAAAGTGTTTTGTAAAAGCATGGAGCCTTTCATCTAAGGAAGGAGCTCAGAGTGTTATTATTTTTGTTGTTACTGATGGTCATGTTCCCACATGGCTTTATTTTTATGGTGTACTTAAGTGCAATAGGGTTGAATTACAGAAATGAGAGATGCTAAAGATTTAGCAGGTCATCTAGTTCAAACATATTGTGGAATTCTTCCCCTGCAACATGCTGTTTGTACTTTACTCCTTCTATTTTTAAATGCAAAAGCATCAAACATTACATGGTCCATTTCTTCCTGCTGACAGCAGAACTCTTCTAAAGAACAATTTCAATGGCAACTTTTGATCTAAGTATTTTCTTAATGACCCAATTGGAATAACTCTTTGAGTCTCTGCCAGGGGGATATTTTTGCCCAGTGTGAGGGTTACAATTATTTTCAGGGCCTTTTTACTACTTTACTGGGGAAATGGAGTCACAATCCATTAGCTCTCTTTCTGATGATGTTCTTTACAATGTTCATCCCAAATGTTCAATTTAGGAATTTCCTAACCATTGGTCCATGGAGCAGACCGAATCTTGTTCAGAGATAACTCGTTTCAAACACAGTTAAATGGCTTTAAATTCAATTCCAGAAGACTAATTTGAAAGAATGTGCTAACTTCAGTCTTGTGAACTGCACGTATTTTGCTTTTGGCAGGTCCATAATCTATCGCTGAAGAGAGAGAGATTCTAGCAGCTGATAGTACATAAATATTTATTGAATGGATAAATGGATAATTCAAATTATCACATATCTAATTCATTGTTACTTAATTCAGTGAGATAATCATAGTCCTTTCTAAAGGTTAATATATTAATATATATGGACATTATATGTTATATAAAACACATAGCTGTGAATATATTATATGGAAGTATCACTACCTACAATATAAATACAACTAGTATCTTGACAAAGGAACTATCTACAATATCTAGACTTTCAAAAAATGTGGAGCATTTACTATGCATTAGGAGTTGAGAATATATTGGTAAGCTAAACAAACATATTTCTCTTCTGGCAGTACTTACTACTTCAGGCAATGAGAATTGGTTCTGAAGATACAAAGATTTCTTTTTCCCCCAGCAATTGGTTTTCCAACCTTCTGTTATAGAGAGTGGAATCTAAGATTTAAATCAATACTCTAAGTATTTCTTTCCTTTTCTTCTACATTATGGTAGTTTAATTAATTATTCTCCATTAAACTAACCCATTGACTAAAACTAAGCTTTTATTTTATGTGCTAATGATTATTGTTTTGAATGCACTTGTGGTGCCCAATAGAATCAGGTTCATAACAGAACTTCTTTCCCAAATCCAAGGATTTGAGAAATAATTAGGCCTCCTTAATAAAGAATAAGATATGACTTTTAAGAGAGGACTCCATTCCAATCTCAAGCAGTCAAAAAACAAAAATTAAAAAAAGAAACAATGAATGCAAAAAAATAAATGAAGCTCTCTCTATGGAGGTACATGGGAAGTTAAGAAACATAACTTTATTCAAAAGTGTTCAAGTTATTATCTGTTGAAATTGGATCAGAAAGCTTGTGACATAGAAATCTTTTCTTCATGTGGCATATTTCCAGATAGTAAAATCATTGGTGGTCAACTTTTTAGATGCTTTGCTCTTTAATTCCTTGTGCTTTAACCTGGTTAGTAGCTGAGTAGTGAGATAGGTGAGGGTAATTGGCTTGCTGAGTCAGTGGGAAGGAGCCCTGTAATACTGAATAATTGTTTCTTTGATGTGTGGTGTGGTTAACATGCTTAAGATTCTTAACTCGGGACCATCTCAGTGTCAGATCTGGGAAGAGGAAGTAAAATCAGTTTTGTACACTGTGTAAAACATGAAATAGCAAATCTCAGAGTCTAGACTTTACCATTCTTTTTCATCACCTTTTTGTTTTTTAAACTTTACACCAATTAGTTTAAGCACTTAGCAAACAAACATATCAAATAAAATGATATCATTATAAGTCTGTGAATCACCTTACCTGCTATGATCCTTGTTCCAGACACAAAAATCTGAACAAAAATATAAAGGCACAATGACACTACCATTTTGGAAAGTAAATGTATGTTAATCTCCTTAGATTTTTAACACTAATGTGTCAGTAATGGGTTTAGTTTATTGGATACCAAGTATTCCCTGACATTAGTCTCATCGTGCTTTCATGTCTATGGGAGATATTCCTGTTAGACCAAGCCCAGGGGTTGACTAAGGAGAATGTAAAACCTGGAGTTGAAAGTCATTCATTTTGATTCTCTCTGTAACTACCAATTTATTACCATGAACTTTGCTGCAATGGAAAATCATTACCTCTTTATAGATCTCAGCAGTTTAAAATGGGAAGAATTTGTTTGGGCCTTTGAGGATCTAATCCTCTGCATCTCTTTCCTGTCCTTAGCTGCCTTCTTCCAGGTTCTGTTGCCTCTGATACCCAAGAGAACAGCAACAAGCTGGATTTGGAGAGGTCGTGAGGGCCCCTGCTTTTTGAGCCTCATTTGTGGTTGAGGCATAGACTGAAAAGAGGAAGTATGAGTCGCAGTGAGATGCAGGGGGGAAGAATGGATTCATACCATTAGGTGGAAATTACAAAACAGTAGAATGATAACTGTCATCATCACATGGGTTTTGTGCCTCAGATAAATATAGTTAGCTAGGATTCAAATTCAAGTTAAGGCACACTTTTTTTACATCTCTACCATTGGACATCATAAATTTTGTTTTTTATAAAAATCAGCAGTAGTTTTATATGCCTTTTCCCAAAGACAGCTGAATGGTACTTCCTGGTCTCTCGCTAGGACTTAACCTTGTTTGCAATGGCTGGGTGAAGTTGACTTGCATGAAAAGGAGGTTTCCATATTGCATCCGTGTTGGGGTGAACTCAGCCGGTGTATAGATGAACAGCAGCCCTTGTCTTCCAAAGGCAGAGCTCACTCCCCTGAGTTGACTAATATTTACCTAAGCTTCTCTCTATCTCTTCCTCCTCTCTCAGAGTTTGTTTTTCTTGTTGTCCCAACCTGAATGCTTCACCTACAACTCAGCTTCCTTGGAATTTCTCTTGGCTCACCTTGTGCATTTTTCATTTCCATGATTATTATATTTCTTAACTTGAATGCTTCCCTTTGTTCTGTAACATGGCATTCAACACTGCTTTCCTGCTCTCCCCCAGGATGCCCTTTGCTGTTTGTGTACTTCCTACCTCCACAGATACGCAACAAGCTTCTTTAGCTAATCTCTTGGCTTATCTGGCCTTTTATATTTCCTTCACACATTGTATAGTTCAGCCTTATTTGATTTATCACCAACCCATCAACTCCCCCATAACCTCACCTTTCCATTTGCTCCTGTAGATGTGAATATCCTTCAGGAGAAACTGATTTTTATTCCAAATAAACAATATCTGAAGACTTTTATAAAAGGACCTTAGGACATCTCACAAACATTATCACTTTCATCTTTCATGTTGTCTCTATTAAAAAACATAGATGAAAAACAAGCATTCAGTTTTGAGATCAAAAATTGTAGTAAAGGCCAATTGCTTACATCCAGTGAGTAGACAATAATCCTGAGAGCTAGCTTAAATCTTTTCTTAAAACAAAGGATAATATGTCTTTCTGTTCTGCACTCTTCTCTCTTTTGGAGGACCTATTCCTATAACACACTTGTGTTGTTTTGAGTCATTTCAACAATACATATACAATATTTAATATTTGAAAGTCACTCTAAGTTTAATATATGCAAGACATAGAAGAATGGCCCTTGTCTTTGAGGAAGTGGGGAGACAGCCATGGTAAGGCAGTATCCACTAAGCCCTATGACAAAAGAAAAAACAAGTGTCCTGAGCCACAGATACACTAGAAAGTTGACTGGGTTGGTGTAGAATACTTTGTGCAGGAGGCAGCTCTGCACTAGAGTCATATGAAAAGGGAAAGGGCAGAAATGGCATTACTGCCTCTAGAGAAAAAACTCTGAGCCATATTCTCTCAATCCCTGACCCACTATTTCAATGTCCCTTTTAAGCACTAAGATAGCTTCTATAGATCCTATCTTGCAAATTGAGAATATGCCTTTTGCTAGGAGCCACCTGAGTTTGGATAGCTATGCATTATATAATAGAAAGTAATTATAATTTCAGCTCTCAAAAAGATGAGTTTAAAGATGATTAGAGCATAATGACCAAAACTCCACTGGCTGAGAAATTGTGATGAAAATAATGAATGAAAATGAGAGAATTTAGAAAAACATTTTCTGGGTTTTGAGTTGTGTGTGTGCTTCACTGAAAAGCATATTGTAAAAATTATTCACAATGCCTTGTTTCCCAATGTTGTGATTAGTCTCCTGAGACGGTCATATGGGTTTACTTCCTCTAAATCAAATAGTAGAGAAGAGTGTTTCAGGCAGACCACCTTGAGGTGATAATTGCTTTTCTCAGGAGACAGTCACATTTGCCAGGTCCTGTGGGAGGAAATGAATGAATTGCCTAGTGTGCCTTAAAACTCAGACAAGAAATTTTAGAGGTGAATTTTTAAAGTGTTAAGGCTCAGAGTAATCACCGGAGTATGGCAGCTAGCCTGGGGGGCGCGCCCTTCCTAGAATCAGCAAACTCTTCCCCTGTAGAAAATTACATAAACATTTGAAGATTTCCTTCTGCTCTCAGAATTCGATTTGTCTGCCAAGGTTATAGTCATTTGGGCTGGAAATTTGGCCATTTGCAATCTCTATTAAGGCACCGGTGGCTGCACTCTTTCCTGCACTTGCTTATTCATGATCTTGTGATTCTCTGAGTCTCTGGGGCCTCTTGGGTCAATTGCTGCCTCTGAAAGCTATCGGTAAGGAGGAAAGGACATACTTATGTCATTTCTGTGTAAATAGTGGGCTTCACTTTGGAGCTGACCCAGAGTAGCCTCTACTCTATCCCAAGTAAAAGCCTTTTGTGAAGTCTTGGTTGGGCAGAAAGACAGAGACTTGAGTTGTAAGGTATCCTTCTTCATGAGGACAATCAATAGATCTACAAAATATACAATGTTCGTCACATGACCAATTTTTCTCTTTCCTACTACCCCCATGCCACTCCGCATCTCCTACATCTTGACAGAACTTCTAGTGTAGAGGAACACAAAGCTTGGGTAGCTTCACTCCCTCCTCACTTCCATTAAATAACTTTTCTTGGCACCTTAACACCCTACTACCACACTGCTTTCAGAAGTAAAAAGCATTTTCTTTCCCTACTAGTAAATGACTCAGAATTTATTTCTTTTTCCAGATGTTCTCATCTGTTGCTGATTGGGTTACATTGAAAAATTCCGAAATGGAGTTTTAGTATAGAATATTTATTATGGAGCGTCCTTGGGACCAGCACCTTTGCAGGGCTGGCAAAAGCAAGAGAATTGGAAAGAAGGATCTGTTGAGCTGAGACACACATCAAACAAGTCTTAGTCAACTCCACGGAGATCTCTGGAACTAGAATGGCCCCTCAGAGTTACCCTGACTTGGGCCAAGATGGCAGACCTCTATATTCCCACAACAGTTAGTCATCAGACGTGAGCATCCTTAGCAAGGGCATCCCTTGCTAAGAGGGCTCTCTGTAGCTGAGGCAATCCCGAGGGGCTGACAGCTGATGGCTATCTGCTGGCAGCATTCCAAGTAGCTGGAACCGAAAGGAAGGAGATCTGGGTGGTGCACAGTGTCCATCAGAGCCTGCCCCTTGCTCCATTCAGATTCACATTTCAATACACATTTAGGGAGCAGCTCTTTAGAACTCAGATTGCAGAAAAAGGATGCAAATGATTCAAGCAGGTCCCTGGTAAAGATGAGCAATGGGACCACTTTGTTCTTACTCCTTAGTTCCTAGAACCATGTATTTATCCTTTTGGGAATACGACCTATATGAAGGTCTTTGATTCATAGAGTATACTAGCCGTGGAGTATGACATCTCATCCTAGGAAATCATTGGTTCTGAGCTGGAATTTCAGGATAATCTTTGGAAGGATATTCCAATGCTCTATCTCTATGATTGTTTAGTATCTCTTCTGTGTTGGATGCTATCTGGTAGGCTTGATCCTATGATACAAAGATTTTTATAATTTGTGTCCACTTTCATATGTTCATTTCCATGCCTATGCCCTGGATTTCCTTATCCCTGGTTTTCCCATTTCTTTCTTTCCAGGCCCTGATCAGCTTGCCAAGCCAACTGCCACTGTCCATGACTCTATATATGTACTCTCATCTTGCATCACTTCTCTTTCTACGCAAAGTAGATGGCCAGGTGCAGATAAGTGACTTTGTGCTATCCCTTGGAGTCCTTGCTAGGATTCTAAATCCTGTATGCTGGGAAGGTATACTGTCTTTCTTCTCTTATAGACCCAGTACATCCTTGGCTTGGTTTGGCTGAAAGTTAACCTTAGCTATTGGTCAAGTGGACAGAATGGGAGATAATAGGGGTATATCCAAGGGAGGCCTCTGCATTTTCTTCTTATTAGCAGTTGATGGTGGGGGACACTTCTGCAGCTGTATAAGTTTTGGGGAATCTTAGAATTTAGGATTTCTGTGGAATTTTACGTTAGATAATCTGAGGTGTCAAGGTCCTATTCTTTCCTAGCCAGCATCCTAATCTTGGCATGGAAGATCTGTCTTAATTAAGAGCTAAAATGTAGGCTCAAGTACAGCCTGAGCCAACATCACAGGGATCCTGTGGGCTAAAATGACCCAAGATGGTCAGGTCTTTATACTCCTGCATTGATGAGATATTGGATGTGGGTGTCCTTGGGAAAAGGTGTGATATCAGATGAAAGCTCTATAGCTGAGGTACTTCTTGAAGATGCTGACCGCTAGGGGCGCCTGAGTGGTTCAGTCGTTAAGTGTCTGCCTTCGGCTCAGGTCATGATCCCAGCGTCCTGGGATCGAGCCCCACATCGGGCTCCCCGCTCCGCGGGAAGCCTGCTTCTCCCTCTCCCACTCCCCCTGCTTGTGTTCCCTCTCTCGCTGTGTCTGTCTCTGTCAAATAAATAAATAAAATCTTTTAAAAAAAAGATGCTGACCGCTAAAAGCTACCTGACACCTCTCCAAGTAGGAGGCAACAAGTCCTCTATTGAATAGGGATCTGGACACGAGAGTAACTTGCAGTAAGATGGTGTCATCTTTCTACATGGCTGTGCCTTTGTACATCCCGCTGTTTCTGTCCCAAGTGATCTTTCCTCTACTCTTAATTCCTTTCTTAGGTAACTAAGACATGTCCTTCAAGCACTGGCTTCCCAGGGAAGCTTTTGCTGACCTAATTTTCTTTCTCACTATCCTCAACATCAAGTCTACTTGCCTAACAAACTCCCTGGCTAGTTAAATGCTCTGATGAGTCCCTATGACATTTTAAAAATGCTTCTATGTTAACTGTATTAGTCTGTTTGGCTGCTATAACAGAATACCATAGACTGGGTGCCTTATAAACAACAGAAATTTAGGTCTCACATTTCTGGATGTTGGGAAGTCCAAGATAGAGACACCAGCTGCTGGTGTCTGGTGACAACTGACTTCCTGGTCCATCGATGGCTATTCTCGCTGTGTCCTCACATGGCTAAAGGAGACAGGGAGCCCTCTGGGGTCTTTTTTATAAGGGCACGAATCGCATTCATGAGGGCTCCACTCTCATGACCTAATCACCTCCCAAGGGCCCCATCTCCAAATACCAACCATCACATTGGGGATTAGGTTTTAACAGGTGAGTTCTTCTGGGGGTTAGGGAGACAAAACGTTTAGTCCATATATAAATACTTAATACACTGAGGTGTAATAGTGTAGTTACCTGCTCATATTTTACCTTGGACTATACATTTCTTTCTCTTTTCTTTTTTTTGACTATAAATTTCTTGACAGCTATAATTTTTTTTATTTCTATATACTCAAGGACCAGAATGAGTATTGTGCCTTTCATATATCATATATACTAAATAAGTAAATGATCCCAAAATACTATCATTTACATCATAGTTTAAGGACATTGGGCTAGAGTCAAGAGATACATTTTGAGTTCTTACTTGGTTATAAACAGACAATAGATAAGTCATTCAATCTCATTATATCTCAGATTCACCATCTGTAAAATATAGAGAAGTATACACTATATCATTATTATAAAGATAAAGGAAGATAAGTATGTGAAAGAATTTTGGGTAATAAAAGAGCTATATGAATGCCAGGAGTGATTACTGTTTATCCGTCACTTTCTTCACCAGTGACCAGTGTTGACCTACATTGCTGCCTGTAAGTATTTCATTTACTATTGTAACCCTCCAGGTTAATCACAGATACAGATTTTTCACTGTTGTTATGGTGTATCTGCTCTGTTCTCTTCAATTTTGGACAACTAGTCTATATGTGTATTTGGAAACTGGTGAACAAATAAGCCACTGAAAACTATCACCTCTAAAAGAACACCCCAGAATAGCCAAAGACTAGCCATAAAGGGTAAAAAGATGATTGAGATATAGTTTCTAACTATAGGAAACTGGTAGTATTCTAGAGGGAAACAGACATGTAACAATTTAGGAAAAATAAAATATTATAGGTATCTTATAAATATAAGAATGTGATGGGATCTTATGCAGGTGCAAAGGAAGGAGTGATTGTGATGGTCAAGAGGGCCTTCATCAGAGACAAAGCTTGTATAGAAGTAGGTCTGATCCAGGCAGATAAGAAATTGAAGGACATCCAGGATGAGCAGAGGCCCTAAGGAGTAAGAAGAATGGAAGATTCTAGACTATGTATCCAGAACATAGGATAGAGGGGGCATGAGAAAGGAAAGCAGCCACATATGTCCCCACTTTGGTGTCGTGAAGACATCATTAGACATGTTACCTGAAAAACCTTCCCAGATCTTGCAGGAAGAATTCTTGTTCTTGTTACATGGACCTCATAGTGCTATGGGGCCACCCTCTCGTTTTTTGTTTATTTGTTTATATATCAGTCTTCCAGCCTAGACGTTGGCCCTTTAGACTAGGGATTTTCTGTATCCCCAGGTCTCATAATGGTAACTGGCAAAGACACACAAAAATGCATATTCAGAGATGAATGAAAAGATAAAATATCTTAGCAATAGTTTTAATAAGCAAGTCATCAGGAATTCAGGAGAGAGAGATTTGTATCTTAAAGAGACAAGTTTAGGATGAAAAATTACTAGAATTGGAATTTGAGGACTTGAATTTAAGCCCTCTAAGTTAGGTACTACCTGTGTGATTTGAACCCATGGTGAGCTTTGCTTAGCGTCAGGTGATTATTTACACTTACACTGAGTATCTTTGCAAGAATGAAAACTTACGTTTGCAAACTTAATGTTTCTGTACTAGATCCAGGTCTCCACACTCTCAATTCTCACTGAACTTTTGTTGTTGAATTAATTATAGCTATATCCATGGGGGGGAAGAACGAGGCTTAACCTGGTATAGATGATGAATTCCAAAAGATCTGCTTTTATCTACTTTTAAAAATTATTTCTTTAATTTATTTACTTAATTATTTTACTTAATTTATTATTTAATTTAATTTTATTTATTACTTAATTTATTTATTTAAAAATAAATGTATTTGGGGGCACCTGGGTGGCTCAGTCAGTTAAGTGTCTGACTATTTTGGCTCAGATCATGATCTCAGGATCATGAGATTAAGCCCTATGTGGGCTCTGTGCTGGGTGTGGGGCTTGCTTAAGATTCTCTCTCTCCTTCTCCCTCTGCTCCTTCCCCCCAACCCTTCCTGCACATGCACACTCTCAATCTCTCTCTAAAATATATATATATTTTATATATATATTTATACATATATATATTTTATATATATTTATATATATTATATATATATTTATATATATATTATATATTTATATATTATATAATATTATAAACATTTATATATTTTACATATATATATTATATGTACACATTTTTTTCAGTTGAAGTATAATTAATACACAGCATCATATTAGTTTTAGGTGTACAATGTAATGATTCAGCAATTCTATACATTGCTCAGCACTCACCATGATAACTGTATCTTAATTCCCTTTTTCTATTTCACCCCCTACCCCCTGGCAACCACCAGTTTGCTCTCTGTATTTAAGAGTCTGTCTTTGTTGTTGTGTCTTTTTTCCTTTGTTTGTTTTGTTTTTTAAATTCCACGTATGAATGAAATCATATTTGTCTTTCTTTGTCTGACTTATTTCACTTAGCATTATATACTCTAGATATATCTATGTTGTTGCAAATGGCAAGATCTCATTCTTTTTTAATGACTCAGTAATATTCCATTGTATATATGTATATCCATACCACATCTTCTTTATCCATTCATCCATCAGTGGATACTTGGGTTGCTTCCATATCTTGGCTGTTGTCAATAATACTGCAATAAACATAGGGGTGGATCTATCTTTTTGAATTAGTGTTTTTGTTTTCTTTGAGTAAATACCCAGTAGTGGAATTAATGGATCATACGGTAGTTCTATTTTTAATTTTTTGAGGAGCCTCCATACTGTTTTCCACAGTGGCTGTAAAATTTACATTCCCACCAGTGGTGCATGAGGATTCCTTTTTTTCTACATCCTCACCAATACTTATTATTTCTTGTCTTTGATTCTAGCCATTCTGACAGATGTAATGTGATATCTCATTGTGGTTTTGACTTGTGTGTCCCTGATGATTACTGATGTTGAGCATCTTTTCGTGTGTCTGTTGGCCATTTGTCTGTCTTCTTTGGAAAAATGTCTATTCAGGTCCTCTGCCCATTTTTAATTGGATTATTTGGGGTTTTTTTTTTTTGGTGTTCAGCTGTATAACTTCTTTATATGTTGTGGATATTAACCCCCTATTGGATATATCATTTGCAAATATCTTCTCTCATTCCATTAGTTACCTTGTCATTTTGTCGATGTTTTCCTTCCGGGTGCAAAAGCTTTTTATTTTGGTGTCGTCTTTGGTTATTTTAGTTTAATTTTGCTTTTGTTTCCCTTGCCTTAGGAGACATATCTAGAAAAATGTTTCTGTAGCCCAGTATTGTTAAAATGTCCATACTACCCAAAGCCATCTACAGATTTAATGCAATCTCTATCAAAATACCAACAACATTTTTCACAGAACTAGAACAAATAATCCTAAAATGTGTATGGTATCACAAAAGACCCCAAACATCCGAAGTGATCTTGAGAAAGAAGAACAAAGCTGAAGGTATCACAATTCTAGATTTTAAACCATACTACAAAGTTGTAGTAATCAAAACAGTATGGTACTGGCACAAAACAGACACATAGGTCAATGGAACAGAATAGACAGTCCATAAATAAACCCACAGCTATATGGTTGATTAATCTATGACAAAGGAGGCAAGAATATACAGTGGGGAAAAGACAGTTTAGTCTCTTCAATAAATGGTAGTGGGGAAACTGGACAACTACATGCAAAAGAATGCAACTGGACCATTTTCATACACCATACACAAAGATAAACTCAAAATGGATTAAAGACCTAACTGTGAGACTTGAAACCATAAAACTACTAGAAGAAAACATAGGCAGTAATTTCTTTGACATCAACTATAGAAACATTTTTTTAAATTTGTCTTCTCAGATCTGCTCTTAAACTGGACACCCTGTGGCGTGATGGAATGCCATAGGCACCAGAGCTGAGCTACCTGAGTATGAGTCCCCTCTTGGATGCTTGTTGACTCTCTGACTTTATGCACATTATTTAATCTCTCTGTGCTCCCATTCTCAACAGCAGAATCAGGATTTGTGGATTCAATCACTGTTTTGACACTGGGAATTGCAGTAATAAACAAAATTATAAAACCCCAGCTTTTATGTAGGTTATGTTCTAGTGATGAGGATAATAATATCTATTTTAGCGTTGTGGTAAGGATTAATTAGGTCTTTATACATAAAGCACTTTGAACAGTGACTGACCTATAGAAAGTGCAGGGACTATTAGGTATTGCTATTCTTATACAAAATCCTGATCTGTGTAGACTTAGAAGTTATGAGTATCTGTAGTATCCCTTTAGTCTTCAACATGACAACACATTGTAAGTACAATCCCTAAAGAAATGTAGGCCTCAACACACTAAAATTTAGTAAATTCTGTTTTTTTCTTTCTAGTGGGAAGACGTCTCTCTAGTCCTATGGAAGTGGTTTTCTCAAGATCATTGGTCCCAACCTTGATTCTCCTACCTCCGTCCTATGGTAGTGCCAGTGTAATCCTTTCTGTAATGGTTCTGGGATCTTCCCCACTTGCTCGATTCCTGTCTGTCTTGAGTTGTCTAAGTTCTCTTGTGTGAGGCTCCCATATGCTCTCTTACCCTATCCCTAATTATCCAGGAACATTTTTCAGCTCTCTTCTCACACAGCACACCCTTTCAGTACCACTCATTTGACCCTGAACATTTCTGCTTTGAGTTGCAGGCCTTTTTTTTTTTTTTTTTTTTTTTTTTAAATAAAAAGCCTTGTCAATAGGTGAGGAGGATGGACAGTGATTATGTCTTGTATTTTTTTGCATTTTCCCACAGTCCTTTGCACAATATATTTGTGGTTGATTTCCACATGGCTTTGGTGGACATTCTGTTTGTAGAGAAGCAGTGGGAGGGTTTGCTGCTATGGATACTCTCAGCCAATGGTGTATGGAGCAGTTGGGTTGGCTCTCATGGGGAAGGTTGGGTAAGTAACAGTAATTATAGACAGGATGAGTCTAAACATTGCATCTTACGTGTTCTGTGAAATTAGGTTGTAAAACTGCAGCGGAGAGTGGGGAAGGTGGGTCTTCACTGGCTTCTGTTGTTAGGAACCAGCTACATGTAGGTGGAAAAATCAACTTAGCAAATAAGGCGAGTTGCTTTTCAAGTGTTAGATATTAATTTCCATCTTGCTGTTCAAAGTGTTGTTCATGAACCAACAGCATCAGCAACATCCGGAAGCTTATTAGAAATGTGGAACCTCAGGCTTCCCTGCTGTATTAAAATATGTGGTGATTCTTTTTCAACTAAGTGTTAATTCTAGAGTTTAACATTGAAATATTCCTGTATCTTGGCTGCTTCCTAAACAAATGAAATGAGAATCTGTACGTGGGGTGTGGGCATCAGTAATTTTAAAACTCTACAGATTTCGGTGTGTAATGAAAGTTGAGAACCATCAATATGGGATGATTTCTGGATTGGTAAATACTTAATAAAGGAAAAGATATGAATCTGTTTACCTTTGGGATAGCTTTCTTTCCTTTTTTAACTATATGCCAAATGCACAGTAGATGAGTGGATGTAAATCCTCAGCCAGACTACACTCCTACCTCTGCCATATACTAAGTCCACAGATTTAGCCCAATGCCAGCTATAGCCTTTATGGGCTGTTAGGTCTCATGGATTGTGGACTCTTGCACAGGGGCCAACCCCCCTGGCAGTAGGCCCAGTCAGATATTGCCAAAGCACAAAGCTAAGTATCTGTCATTGGTGTAGGCTCTGGGGCTGGAAGGTTAGTTTAGGAAAGCCCCTTTCCTAATGATCCGAGGTAGAATGAGGCTTGAATTGAGTGTCTAGTTGTGTGCAGAGGTGAAAGCTTGAGGATTAGTGTCAGAGGATGTATCCAAGGGACGCGTGTCTGGAACCAAAATTCCTAAATGAATTAAGAGTCCTTGAGTCAGGAGAATGCAAGACCAGTGTGGGTGTGAGGGTCAAGGCAGAAGTAAAGCCATCAAGTCCAGGATGTTGACCATGAATCAGTGTGGGTTGTCTAAAGCTTGTTTTTATTTGGCCACAGAATAAGCTGGCCAGAGTTAAAGGCATAGTGCTTGTATAAACAAGTAACTGCTATTGCCGTTCCAAGATCCTTTGACCTACGTTAATTAGTATGTTATTCTTTGGTGCTAGAGGATTCTACTCCTTTATAGTAATGGTCTCCTGCAATGAATTGTAGATACGATTTATTATGAAAATGAAAAGACTTTGGTGATAGGAGATGACAATGTCCATCAGGATTTCAAAAGCTTCAGGTGGCTGTTGTTTCATGGCATTAAAGATCGATTTAACCTAAGGTTAAAGAAGACTGCTTTGAGAAGTACAGTTAAGTGATCATTAGCTGTTTGTGCTTGTGGCTGAGGTCAGGGTAAGGAGGAGATTCTCTCCTTTAGTAGAGAACCGTTTTTCTCTTTATGAACCTAGAACATGGCAAGAAACACCAAGGCATTTCTGGGTTTGTAAAGACTAAAAATTACCTTCTTGGCTCCCTTTATACCAAAAAATAATACTTCAAACATAATATGTAGCTGTTTCTATAGGGCCGTGGCATCTTAAAAAGGTGCAAAGAACTGGAGTGGACGGGAATGACTGTGCTGTCCAGTCATTTATTAGTGCGGGCATATACATTTCTACATATTTCTTGCCTCGGAGGTATTTTTTACCCTCAGAGGGATTCTGAAAGCCATAAGAGAGCTCAGTATTGTGGAAAGACTGGAATGAAAATGCATTTCCCGGGTGCCTGGGTGGCTCAGTTGGTTAGGCAGCTGCCTTCGGCTCAGGTCATGATCCTGGAGTCCCAGGATCGAGTCCCACATCGGGCTCCCTGCTCAGCGGGGAGTCTGCTTCTCCCTCTGACCCTACCCCCTCTTGGGCTCTCCCTCTCTCACTCTCTCTCTCTCTCAAATAAATAATAAAAAAAAAAGAAAAAAAGAAAATGCATTTTCCTTTCTGAAGGCAGCATATAGAGGCATAAGCACCATCTTTGCTCCACCTCTGCATGTGCCAATAATATATGTTCACAATGGTAGAAAATCAAGGAGAAAAGTATGAGAGAATTTAATTCCCTCGTTCTTCCAGTAAAGTAGAATAGTGAAGTCATTGTACAAATGGCAGTCCAAAGGTTGTCACGTAGAATCCAGATATATTAGGATCTTTTAAAAATAATTAAACCAAGTTTTTGGGTTTTTGTTGTTGTTGTTTTGTGTTTTTTTTACCACTGAGGAAACTGAGGTCCAAAGAGTACAAGTGGTTTTCCCGTGGCCACTGATGGTTGGAAGTAGTCCCCCATACTATAATGCTTAAGCACCATCAGACTTGAACAGAGTTCCTTCTAATAAAGAGTTCCTTCTAATAAAGAAAGATTGTGCAGAAAATAGCATCCTCCTCATCTACCACCAGGAAGCTGCTTTTCTCTGAGAAAGACCACTTGCTCTGAATTATTCAGGTGATCAATGATCTTTTGGCTCCTCCCAATCACTGTTAGTTCATTTCCCTGTTCATAGTTAGTTCTTGGGAGGAAAGAAAACCAAAAGAGATAAAACACATCATCATTATTCTACCTGTTAGTGCTGTGGTGGGGGGTTTACGTGCAGAAAGGGTGGGTGGAAAGATTGAAATGATTTTTGGTGACTACCTGTAGATTTTATTTCTTCTAAAATATTAAGGATGTACCCAAAATTGAAAGCTTAACTGCAAATACATTGGCACTCTTACCTTGCAAAATCTCCAATGTTTCATGACTCAAAATTCAAATGTTGGATCTTATTCAGTATATAAATCACTCATCTTCAGTCTATGAGTTTCTCTCATGATTTATATTTCTGTTAGAAGCATCATGAGTTTCAGACATCAAGTTTTGTATTTGTAAATGTGTGAAAGTGGATGAGTGAGCGAAAGAAGGTAAGTTCCCAGGCTTTTCTAAGCTGAGAATGTCAACCTATGTGTGAACAAATGCCTTCCTAAGCCGATACTGGGTGTAAACCACTTGAAATTTTGGAGGAGAGCCAACATTTCATCATCTTGGCCAATCTCTTCATACACAATGTCATGTTCTCGCGTGCTGTGCCAGAACAATGAAATGCCAAAGGCCTGTCCAAAATGCCAATGATAATACACCTATTTTCATCTAGCACAACCACTGTAGTTCACATAGTTACTTTCCCAACTGAAAAATGCTGGTGAACCAGCACAGTGAGGCCAAGATAAGTACAGGCTTACAGTTACTGGCAAACAGCAAAGACAATTAAACTTCAGTTATTGAGTCACTTGTCAGCTGGGCAGGCTGACTTTGACTTCTCTGACACGGAGTTTTCAAGCTGTGTAGGATTTGCCATATTGAGCTTGGTTCACATTAATAGAGTTGTGTTGTTAAATTCTAGAAAAGCCAAGTGTTTTTAACAGAGGCTTGATGGCTGGATTCTGGAGCATGTGAAATACTTACCATTCTAGTTTCTGAACTGAAATTGGTTGTTGATGCCAAGAGGGGAGATTATGACATGCATTAATGCATTGTGAGCAGAAGAAATGCAACTCCTCTTTGCTGGTTAAGAACCTATGTGAATACCATACCAAGTCAGCCTCCCACACACATGAATCTTCCTCATCACTTCAGTGGGAGTTTTACGTGGGAATTAAGAAGAAAAAGGAAAATGTCACCCAGGGTGTGTGCCTGATCATGATTTAATATCTAAGCCAAGAAGTCCTCAGAGAGTGAAAGCTCCTGCCCACATAGCACTAAATCATGAACACATGCAACCGTGGGCCTTGGAATAAGCTTCACAGTGCTTTGGATGGAATGAGTTATAAGCTATATTTGATGAACCTGAATGGACAGTCCCAAGAGACCTTCATATTAGGATCTTTAATTGAGTACCAAAGATAGAATGGTCAGTATTTACTTTTGTTCTTTCTTTGTAGGAGACCACAAAAGTCCCAGTTAATGTCTGCTGAGAAATAAAGGCTAAAACAATTTGAATACCTTCATCGTCTGGAACAGTGATGCAGGAGGCAAGAGGCTTCCTTGACTAAACCAATTAATTATACTTTCTGTATGATTAAGATGCATTTGTGGAAAATTAGAGTCCATATAATTTTGATTACTATTAAAAAATACAAACACCAAACAAGCACAACCATGTTTTATTAAAAGAAATAATGGAGCTTATGGGATCAGTCCACGGCATTTAAAGGCAGTCCCATTCTCTGTTTCCCATGGGGTAATTACATGACTCAGTCCACTGGACACCCAGCTGAACCAAAGCAGATTTGTAGGGAGTGAGGAGAGATCGGTTTGGGATTCCTTTTGCTTGGCTTTTAAGTTGCTGAATTAGTGTAGAGCTGGGTGTGATCTTCTGAACCAGGAGGGAGGGCATTTATAAGTAAAGAGGCAGTCATCTTGTGGCTCTGGTCCTACTCATGTTTGAAAATTAAAGAAATGAAAGAAATGTTGAGAATGAAGTTTATGCAGCCATATCCAAGAGACCTGGGAGGGCTGTACTGAATCACCAGGGGTAGAAGACAAGGACACCTCTCTGTAAGACTTGCTGCCGTTCAACCTGATATAATCCAGTCATTGTTCTCTACTGCAAATACATTCCAACTGTACCCCTGACTCCTCTCATGACAATATGGTAGGCTTTCATCACCTCCCAGGAAAGATGGCTTTACTTATAACTTTTACATATCTTAGCTGCTGCTCCTAGAAGCAGTGCATGCAACATTTTGCAGGTAGAGCAGATTGTGTTCAAGACCTTTGTGAGGACTTAAAATTATATTGGAGTACCTGTATTCTATTTCCAAACTCAACATAAGTAACTTTTTAAGACAGGTCAATAAAACAGAACGTCATATTTCAGGTAGAATTTTACCAACATAGTGGCATCATTATTCCTCTGGAACTGAAGCTCATGTTGATTCCATCTAGTACATTTTTGGGTTTCTTATGCATGTGGACTGAATTCTGGCCTTTATGTGCTGCTCTCAACTCACTGGATTCTCTAACTCACTTTAAACAGGGTAAAGGGTATTTATGTGTGGATGTTTTTAAATACTTTAGTTTTTCAGAGCAGTTTTAGATTCACAGCAAATTGAGAGAAAGGTATTGAGATTTTCCATATACATCTCTTGCCCCCACATATACACAGCCTCCGCCATTATCGACATCCTCCCTTCCCAGAGGGGTACATTTGTTACAATGGATGGACCTACACTGACACATTCTCATCACACAAATTCTGTGGTTTAGCTTAGGGTTCACTCTTGGTGTTGCACATTCTATGGGTTTGTAGAAATGTATATTGACATGTGTCCAGCATTATGGTATTAAACAGAGTACTTTCACTGTCCTAAAATCCTGTGTACTCTGCCTAGTATTCCTCCCTTCACTCCCAACGCCTGGCAGTCACTGATCCTTTTACAGTCTCCATAGTTTGTCTTCTGAGAATGTCATCTAGTTGGAATCATATACTATGTAGCCTTTTCAGAGTGGCTTCTTTCACTTAGTAATAGGCATTTCAGTTTCCTCCTTTTCGTGGCTTTAATAGCTTATTTCTTTTTGGCAATGAATAATATTCCATTGTCTGGATATACCACAGTTTATTTACCCATTCACCTACTGAAGAACATCTTGGTTTCTTCCAAGTTTTGGTAACTATAAACAAAACTGCTGTAAACATCTGTGTGCTGGTTTTTGTGTGGGCATAAGTTTTCTGTTTCTTTGGGTAAATACCAAGGAGCATGATTGCTGGATCATGTGGGAACATATGTTTTATTTTGTAAGAAACTGCCAAACTATCTTCAAAAGTGGCTGTACCATTTTTTGTTTCCACCAGCAATGAATTCCTGTTGCTCCACATCCCCACTAGCATTTGGCGATGTCAGTTTTCTTGATTGTCACAGAAAAATCCAAAGCGATGCTAATTGGCAGAGAGAAGGAAGATTCTGAGTGTTTGGCAGTTAATACAACTTATCCTTTTGGCCAAGAAAATTTATTTAAAGAGGCATTTTTAAAAAGCTTAATATGTAACACCTTTTCTAGATTCCTAAATATTAATGGGAAAATCAAAGTCACCCAAAGATACTTTTTACTTATCTCTAGGGAAATCAAGCTATTGGATTATTAGCTCCGGGATATATCATCACTGTACTGTTTGATGATGTGTCTGGGCATTAGAGGACTAACCGTTGCAGACTAGTGTGGGTGTTGGTTATTTTGAAGCTAAGTTTATGTGAAAATAACTCTTCACAAGTTGCTGTATGTTGTATTGTTTGGCCCAGAGTTGATACAAGTCTTAAAGCTGGAGATTGTGTGATAAATAATGCAGGGTAGAAACTTGCCCCACTAATTAATTAGAATCCTGTGAACCTGAGTGAGTGAGTCAGAGACATCCAAACAGGTAGAATTGGTCTGTAAGACTGTTGTAGATGTAAGGCAACCACCATTTGGGATCTAGATGCTGCACACAGAAAAAGAAAATGATTCAAAAGTTTGGAACTGATTTTTGGTTAAAGACATTGCCACTTGACACAATTATATTTACAGATGCATTCAATAATAAAAACCAATTAAATCATAAAGAATTAAACAGAAGGAATTCTAAGAGTTATTATTTGTATCAACTCGCAAATGTGTAAACACATCCTCAGTGTGATAATTTCTTAGACTTTATCAAATTTCTCAGACTTTATCAAATTTCTCATCATCTCACCTTTTTCTCAAACAAGTTTGTTTGGTCTTATCAGGGAAGTTTTTCATACATTGTTTTTCTGGCAAGTTTCCAGTAAGTTGGTACTTTCTGCTATTTTTAATGCTTTGTTTTTGTATTTATATATTTTCTGAGTCTCCGCATGAAACAATTTTTAGTATGCCTTTATCAAGACAAAGAGAGAGAGAGAGAAATTTCTTAAACTTGAGAATAGAACATCAATGAGAAATACTTGCCTGATTTGCAGAAATATCACCCAGGTGTTATCTCATGATGGATCCTAATCACATAAAAGATGTCTGCTAATAACTCCAGTCAAGTTAGTGTAAAATAAAACCTGGTAATGGCATTTTTGGTGATTTTTTTTTTTTTTATAGTTGAGTGGTCTCAGATATTGTAAGACACCCAAGGCAAATATCAGTGAGATTTCTCTCATATTCTATATCTTGTAAGCTTAGGTGAGAATTATATTAAGGATGTTTATGAAGCCAAAAAGTGGACATATGAGGAAAGAGAGTTTTTTTTTTTTTAGATTTTATTTATTTATTTGAGAGAGAGGATGAGAGATAGAGAGCACGAGAGGGAAGAGGGTCAGAGAGAGAAGCAGACTCCCCGCTGAGCAAGGAGCCCGACATGGGACTCGATCCCGGGACTCTAGGATCATGACCCGAGCCGAAGGCAGTCGCTTAACCAATTGAGCCACCCAGGCGCCCGAGGAAAGAGAGTTTTAAGATCTGATTTATCTGAGACGAATACATGCTAGCACTTCCTGAGACTTAGGCTTGGGTCAAACATTTTGAAGATTTCCTGATATGAAATAAATAATCTATTGAACAAGTTTTGAGGTCTTACTCACCCTCTGTAGAAGCCTATTTTTCCCCCAGTGATGGGAAATGCACCATAAGAAATAAAACCCCTTTGGGATCTTTACCATCACTGATGAAAACAGAAATTGCAGCAATTAAACCATGGAATAAGAAACATGCTTTCCTGAGTACTGTTAATCTAGGAGAGACCTACTCAACCTCCCTAGAGCCTCTAAGCATTAGTAGAGCTTTTATTTAGATATTTCAAAGGACTCTTTTTTAAGACGCCTTTATCCTCAGACTATACCCATTTGTTTGAAGAGAGGTAACATCACCCAGTTATTAGATACAAAACACCTGAGTTCCATTTCCAGTTCCACCTGTAGCGAACTCTTTGACCTCATCAAGGGAGAGGACAGACTGAACCCTGCTGCTAGCAACGGACTCAGTGACCTTGGGCAAACCACTTAGTCACTAAGTCTCCATTCATCTGTCTTTAAAGTGGACTCCTCTTTGCTCTCCTCTTTATGGAGATAATATTGGTAAATTGCTTTGGGTTCCTAACAAGAAAAGCACACTTCAAATAGAGGCACCATTATATTGTTTTGCAATCAAGCTCTATCTTTGTTTCCTTCAATTATCGCTACCGCTGTTGTGTTTACTTCAACAGTTAGGTGTGTCTGCTCTAACTGGTCAAACCCATACCTACCTGGTATACTTTTCCCTGTTTCTTTGAGTTACCCTATTTTTCATATGGTTCCAAGTTGATTTCTCTGGAAATGAATGAGCAGGTCATATTAAACCATAACGGCATAGTTTTCAGAAAAAGTCTTGTGCTGTAATATATGTTATGGTTAAATAACATCCAAGAGCTTCTTGTATTTTCAAATGATTATGTACAATAAAAATAATAATTAATGTTGTAAATTTAAAGTATACCTTTCATCTGATCATCTCAAAGTAACTTAGAAACGCTAATTAAACTCCACAACACCCCTGTACCATACATATTATTATTTCCATTTTGCAAGTGAAGAAAATGAGGTTCAACAAGGTTATGTGACTAGCATAGGACACAAAATGAGTCAGTGTCAGGAAGGGGATTTAGTGTTTTCAGGGCCCAATCAAAAGCTTTTCATCTGGAGCTAATTAGCATTCTATAATTTCAAAGATGGAAGGTACCAGGTAAACATCACTGACTCCCAATATTCAAGAGTGGAATTCCAGTGCTTATGTTTTCTGATGCCCTTCCCCCCCCCCCCCCCCAGCTTATTTCTATTCTTAACTATTGGAAGGTTTTCTGGCTTTTCAAACGTATTCATCAGTTGTATGACTTTGGGCAGATCACTTAACCTCTTTGAGCTTGTTTTATCATTTGTAAAACAGAAATAGCATTTCTATATCCTGGACTTGTGCAGATAAATGGAGATAATGGAAGAAAATCCTGAACGTGATACCTGGCATATGGTGGGCATTCAATAGATGGTTGCTATTAGTATTACTATTTCAATGATTCCCTGCATTTACGAGGGAATGATCCTAACAAAAACTGATAATAAATATGAAGATTTGAAAAGGATAAAAAGAGTATGCCCAAAATAAAATAGGTGCAGGCTGAATCCTCTAGTACTTGTGACTAGAGAAACAAGGTGAAAAGGGTCAAGTGTGTGACCAGATGGCTCCTAGGGACGGAGGCAGGAATGTGTGGCCCATTAATTACAGGAGAAATCAGGCTATGTAAATTGGCACAGAATATTATCATGCCTTTTCTCTAACAAAAATTTTATTGTTACTTTGTTATATTACAATGGAAAATTGTTCTCAGTAAGTCCAGCTTTTCTTTTGATGTTTCTCAGGGAATTGCATTTGGCTAATGCCTCAAAGCATTTAATGTTATTTTCAAAGAAGTTTTTAAAATGTTTGTGAAAATAATAAGACCAAAGTAAAGCTAATGTAAAATAAAAGAATCATTCCAGATGGGGCTGGAAGTGAAATACAAATACCATTTTTCTTAATAATAATAAAAACCTACTTTATAAAAAATGCATTTGCCATTTAGATGTAAGAAGTACTTGAGAGGGAGAGGGGAAGAGAGTTTCCTTTTTGTCTAAGGACAGCAGATGTTTAGGAGACATGAAGCCATTTTCCCTTTCCTAACCTTGCAAGAGGATCCATGCAATTAAGTCCACGAGACAGAATATCTCATTGAAATTTATAATCCAAGACTCCAGGGATAATGCATGAAAATAAAATTTGTGATAGTAAGAAGGACCAGAGTCCCAATTTATCAGTCAATACACAGTCTGCAACTGACATCAAAGTCTTTATTTTCAGATGATTATCTGGCTTGATTTATTAGTCTGCTCCTTCAATGTTTACATGCTTACTGCACTTCAGTGCCTGCCTTTCGATGGGTCATTGGAGAATTTTAATTTTTCTTCCACTAACTATATAGGTTATTTATCTCAGACTTACCTCTTAGTTGATTTTCCTATCTCTCATTTCTTCCTTATTCAATCTATTCCCCATACTTGCTGCCAAAAATAATTAAAGATGAAAACCCTCAAATATAACTATGTCACCACTCAGATTAAAATCCTTCAGTATCTCCCTATATCTGCAAAAGAGAAAAAAAAGTATGAACTTAGTAGCATGACATTTATGTCCCTTCAAAATAAAGAGCTAATCTAGTTTTCAAATTTCAATGGATTAGCCCTTCACCTAAAAATACTTTGTACTTTCTGCCCTTCAAACATGAATATTGATTTGGCAGAAACAAACCAGTGTGTGTGGCGGTGATGAAAGAGAAAAATCTGTGTGGCTCACCAGATTCTAGAACCTAACAAGGAGAGACTAAGGACAAAACCCAAAGCCCCTGTGGGTTGGTGAAGAGACCAGACAACAGGACGAGGAAGAATATGTGGTAGGTGAAGAATTTGCGTAGATTTATTATTGTCATTAGTGTAATTGCTACTACAGTCCTGGTTGATTTTTATTCTGTTAGGTGGTCTCAGTAGGATACAAGCCTGAAAGTAACTTCATGTTTTCTCAGCCTCCTCATCCTCATTGTAGATGATGTTAAAACCATTGTTCCCCACCACTGGATGGAAGAGCTTTCCAAGACATACTTAATAAAAAGATTCCAGTTACTTCCAATAATTAAAAACTTTAGTTCAGTGAAAAAGCAGGTCTTGACCATGGAGGCATCAGAAAGAGCAATTAGATAGTGGGGAGAGTTGAGGGAGGTTATTACAGTTGCCATCTGCATTTCTGTGCTCTGGACTATGGACTGACTACTGTTGGCTCTTTCCCGTGGGGGATATTTTTGTGGGATCCTCAGAGTTCCTCTGCTGAAGATCTCAGACTACAGTATATTTTATGAGTAGTAACGGTCACCTGCTGGCCACTTAGAACTGTCTACCTCATTCCCTGGGCTTCTTAAGGGCCACTTCAGTGTAGGGGACACAAAGTATCCCCATCTGTTCCGCCTGTGAAGAGTCGTTTCGGGTTGGGTCAGAGAGGCTTCTTTTCCCTCACAGAATCCACACCTAGAAACAGGGAAGTAAAAGCCTCTTTGCCATGTCATGGGTGGAGAAACATCTCCCTTCCCACACAGCATTCTTTTTCTTCGTTCTGAAAGAACAAAGTCTTTCTTTCTCCTTTTTCACTATCCGGTCTTTCATCTTTGAATTTTTCCAACATCCATCAAACACTAGTCCCTGAGTCCCTCAGATTCCTGGAGACACACGTCAAGCTTTTCCATTAGTCTCTTTCCCCCCTGTTATACTAAGTTTGAAGTGAGGCTGAGGCTCTTTACTCCCTTCATCCAGGGAGAAGTAGAATACTCAACAATTTCTTCCAAAGAAATTACTCTTTTGATTTTTTCAACCTCAACCTTTTACGTGGTTGGAGAGGGTGATCACTTAGTTCTGGCAGCACTGGCTTGGGGTCGGTCCTCTTCTGATCTTGTTGAGATGATTTAGCACCGTACCTTAGACTTTGTAGATAGGTGGTACCTACAATTGTGTTCTTGACCTTTGCATCTCCGCTGAAATTCCAGAGCAGCAGAGTTATTACATTCAGTATCCTATGACACTGCACTGGCTGCTTTGACACCTCTTTTGAAGTCCCTGACTCAGCTCCCTCCAAAAGGCCCAGACCTCTAGCCATGGCACATGCTAAATACTTTCAGGCCCTTGTTACTTGTTGAGATGGTTCTTTCTGTCTGGGAGATCCTTCCCCATCTTGAAAAAGCTCTCCATCCTCTAAGGCTCTCTTCAAATATTATCTCTTCTGTCTCTTCCGAGCTCCCTTTGTCAGAAGCTATACCAATCCCAGCTATGTCTATCTCGTATTTGGAATCACCTAATGAAGTTCTGAGCTTCAGAGTAAGACAGACCTGGGTTTAAATTTGAGCTCAGCTAACTCTGTGTGACTTCAGATAAGTCCTTCATCTCTCTGAGTCTTATCATCTGTATAAATGAAAGAAAAATAACCTCTTAAGGTACTTGAGGTTATATGAATATTAAAAGAAATAATTTATATAAAGCTCAGAGTACAATATCTTAATATGGTCACTACTCAGTATGATAGGTAAGTATTTAATGTGATTGTTAGATGTTAAAACTATGAAGAGTACTGTCACTGTGACTAATAGTACTCATACTTCTACTGCTATCACCTTAGAAGTAAAAGAATACAAACAGAGAGGAATTATATTGTTACTTGTCTAGCTTGACTTTTATTCACTGTCATCTGCCAGCCACTAGACCAGATTCTTAATATATGCTACCCAATTTAATTGTATCCACTTCCCTGTGAGAGGAATGCAATTATCTGACAGATGAGGACACTGAGGTTCCAAGAAATGTGGCCACTGGCCCAGGTTCCCATGGTTAGCAAGGGGCTGAGCCAGAAAGGAAAATCTAGGTCTGCCTCACATTGACACTTGTGTGGATCATGACCACACTGCACAGCAGAATCTGTAGGCTCTTTTTTTTTTAAGATTTATTTATTTATTTATTTGAGAGAGAGAATGAGGTAGAGAGAGAGAGAGCATGGGGGGCAGGGTCAGAGGGAGAAGCAGACTCCCCACTGAGCGGAGAGCCCGACACAGGACTCGATGCCGGGACTCCAGGATCATGGCCTGAGCCGAAGGCAGTCGCCTAACCAACTGAGCCACCCAGGCGCCCAGAATCTGTGGGCTCTTAATGTGCATTTGCTAAATGTGCAGATTTTCCTAAATAGCATCACCTACTCTAGTGTTTGCTGTGCCTCTCAATCCCAGTACAGCTCTAACACCAGTGTGATCACATTCCCTGCCGTAAAATGCCATTCAGGATTCCCAGGAGTGCCCTTTAAGTGCACAGGAGAATCTTTCTTTGTGAGCTCTTTTGATTTTAGGCTGAGTTCTCTGCAAGAGCATTTCTCTTCATCTCCCTTCTCCCCAGAAGTCTTTACAGTCTCTCAATCAAATTGATTCTTCCTTACAGTACCTGGAACTTTAAATGAACAGCTTGAGGCCAGCCAGGCTATTGCTGTTAAATTGTGTCATGCTTACTTAGTATGTATGGCACATCCTCCCAGGAAACCTGAAGTGCAAAGTGTTATGAATTTCCCCTCTGTGTTCCAGTTTTGTCACTGGCATAGCTGTTCTTTCTTTCCAACTGTGAAAGGTACTGTATTTCAAGTGCAAAGGCTGAGCGAAAATGTGTCAGGTGGATGGCACCAAATGTCCTCTTTCCCCCATTCTTGGAGAAATGCTTTCTTGCTGCCTCTTTACCCTCTGCAGATGCCCCAAACCCAGTGGAGCTTGATGTGATATGGCAGATGGGGTACCCTGTTCTTCACTGGAGCCCCCCTGTTTCTCCACAGCTGCGTGCCTTCATTTTCTTGCCATTCTTCTCCCTCCTGCCAGCATGAAGTGGCCCTCCAATCCCTGAAGATTGCAATTCAGTTTAATTTCAGGTAGATCAAAAAATTGGGCAAGAACTTTCCCTTTCCATGATGTGCATCCATTTAGGGGCTCAGGGAACTGACAAATAGTTCAGCTGAATTCTCATAAAATATTTAAGAATTTGGGGTAGGTTTCCAAATAAATGCAGGGGCTGACTTAGTGATAATTCTGAGATGTACCAATTAAGAGCTTACATTTCCTGATAATACTTTTTGTATCTAATACTCTCACTGGTAAGGATGCCTTTAATATTTCCTTTTCCTCTTCAGTTTGGAGTAGGGGTAGATGTGGGGAATAATTAAGAACCCTAAAGAGCAACATCATAGAAATATCTATAATATTTTTTAAACATTTATTTATTTTTTTAAGATTTTTATTTATTTATTTGAGAGAGAGAGAGAGAGAAAATGAGAGAGAGAACACAAGAGGGGGGAGGGTCAGAGGGAGAAGCAGACTCCCTGCTGAGCAAAGAGCCCAATGTCAGACTTATGATCATGACCTGAGCCGAAGGCAGTCGCTTAACCAACTGAGCCACCCAGGTGCCCCAGAATATCTATAATTGAAGGGAAGGTAGAGTGGTATTAAAATATTTGGAGAGGGAGTTATATATTTATAGTGTATATGTAATTGGTATTATATATGCCAGTGTTCTATATATAATATATATAGTACTAATTCCAATTTTATATACAAATATATGTCGGGTAATATATATGGAACACTCCATTCCATTTGCCTGTGATGTTTCCTATTCATCCTTTAAGAAAGACGCAGGTGGAATAGCACCTCTCTGTCCAGCTTCTCTAGTCCTCCCAAGCAGTCCTCTTCACTTTCTCTTTCATGCTCCCCTGCACTTTCCACAGGCAGAGGGCTGCCTCAGCTTGTTACTCAATAATTATCTGTTTGCTGGTCTATGGACTCCCCAAAGCTGTGTCCCCTTAAGGGCAGAGATTGTGTTCTATACTTGGCACTCCCCAATACATGGTAGATGCTCAATAACTATTATCATATTAACATGTACCTTCATGAGGTAGTTTGAATGTCAGTGGTGATATCATTATCAATATTAAGCTGCAATTATTTATAGTATTGTCACAGTTTAGTGTAGCTCAGTTCCAAAAAAATTTGGCTTCAAAAAAGAATAAAATTTCAACACAAAGCCAAAATGTGTTTGGCCAATCCATCATTTTATTACTCATCTTGAACAGTAAGTAAAATCATAAATCTTTGAGACATCTTTGGCTGTTTGTTGTCTCCCTTTTTATTCCTATAAATTTGGAATAGTAAAACTAATCATATACTTAGTCCTCAAATCAAGGTGGCAAGAATTTTATGAAATTCTTTGAGTTTTTGATGTGATGTTGAGTTCCTTCCAGCTCAGGCCCATCCCATCCTAATCATGGAGCTAGACGGTCTGAGCAGGTGGGGTCCTCAGGTGCCAAGGTAGGGGCATTGACTGATATGAAGAAAGAGGCTAGATTGCTTTGCTCAAAGCGAGTAATAGCTTACTTTAGGGAAATAGTCCTGGCATGGTTTCCTCCAAATATCCTTCCACATTTCACAACTTTTTCTTAGGAATCTGTAAGCCTATGTCATTCTTTCTTCCCTTCAGTTAGTTTGTTCATTAGTGCTATTTTCAGATCCTCAATCTTTGGCTTCTCTGCCACAGGTACACACATGTACATGTGCACACAAACACACACATATACACTCAACTACACATACAAACATGTACACATACATATATGTGCACAGAAGCACATTTATCCATATGCAAATACATACATAATTACTCAAATATGCAACACATGCAAGTGTGCACACAAACACAGGCATGAATACACACATATACAAACACATTAACACACACACTTAGATAAGCACATGCACACATGTACACACACTTGTACAAATCACCTTAGATGCTTTACCTCCTTACCTGAATCTTCTCCCACTCTTTTCCTATCATCCCTAAGAACTTCCAGGATAAGGGGAAGGAAACAGGGTAATGTTACTGATTCTCTCCTTTTGGAGTTTAAGAAATGTTTTACTGGCATTTCCACTCCCATTTGGCATGAGTTACCTGCAGTCTCCAGGCTAGTGGCTGTCAGGAAAGGCCTTCTTCCCTAGCACTGTGTGGTCAGGACGCATATGTCTCCTGGTGGCTTTGCTAGGTGAGCGTTAAGATGAGCTAAGACATGAGCTCATTCATTCAGAATGAAGCTGCTGGGGCCAGGTCCCTGATGGCCTCTCAGCATGATATAACCCTGAAGCCCAAACCCATCACCAAATATGTGGACTTTCATATGTCAGTGGCCTCCTTGTCCAAATAGGTGGAATGGATGAGACTACAGTTTTAGTGACATACATATTACTTAATCTAAATACCACATTTCTTCACAACAAAGGCTGTTCGCTGTTGGAATTGTTTCTCGAGAGATTGTTGAATCTGTATAAAAGTATTTGAAAGCAGGGCATATTTCTCTTTCTCTGGAATAGTGTCTAAGTGGATGAATGACTAAGATAGCCATTTAGGGTCCTTCTAAGCACCAACATTGTCTGCAGCTTCCTGGGAAATCCCTCTTCAGCAGTTGGTAAACTATTTTATGATTTCAAGCCCTAAACATATGGAAATAAAAACCTAGATTTCAGGCAGTTTTCATCTCACGCTCTTGGGGCATTTTGATCATTTTACCTCAGTGGCAGAAGTGCTGAGCCACTTGTGGATCTCAGTTATTTTAAGAGAGAAGTGTAAAATGAGTTTACAAATAGGAGCCAGCCGAACCCTGAATTCTAGTGATAGTTGTGGTATTGATTTCTTTGGCAAGTCTCTTTTATTCTCTTTGGTTTTGTTTCTCAACAGGAAAACCTAATGTCTTAAAGGCATTCTTTGAAAAATTCAGTAACCCCTATTTGTATAGAGCTTTGAAGATCGTTCCACTTTGTGAGAATGAAGTTACAGAATGCCTTTGAAGCTTCTAGTTGTAACCCTACCACTGGAAATGATTCACTACTGCTTAGCAGTCTGGTCACTCACTTACTATTATGTTCAAAATATACTTATGATTTGGGAATTTCCAAGAATTTCTGGGACTTTGAATTTCTCAATGCCAAATCTTAAAGACTACTATGTGTCACGAATTTGGAGACACCAGGTCTTGTTGTATGGTGTTCCCTCTATCTGAAATATTCTTCCCCACTGCCTTCCCTTGCTCACGTTTATCCATCCTTTTGGTCTCAGTATTAACGTCATTTCCTCTGGGGAGACTTGCCAGATCCTGAGACTATATTAGTCCCCTCACTGTTCTTCTGCAGTGTGTATCTTAGGGGCGCCTGTGTGGCTTAGTTGGTTAAGTGTCTGACTCTTGTTCTCAGCTCTGGTCTTGATCTCAGGGTCATGAGTTCAATCAAGCCCCATGCTGGGCTCCATGCTGGATGTGGTGCCTACTTAAAAAAAAAAAGTATGTATCTTAACTCACTTCATCCTTTGGGTAATTGTTTGATAATTGTCTGATTGCTTTCCTTTACACCCAGCCTCTGTGCTGTGAGCTCTGTGTGGGAGCAACTGGGACCAGCCGGGAGTCCTGAACATTATACCCGCAGTGTCTGGCAGAGCATCTCACTTATTATACCAGCCCCTAAGTGGTGAATGAATGAATGAATGAAGGAAGGAAGGAAATTTTTTAGCGTTTACTGTGTACCAGGCACCAAGTAAGGTACTGGTCAGGGCGGGGATGGGGGTAATGACAAGCAAGACTTGAAGGGCTTATGTTCTAGTGTAGGAGACACATGGAGGAACAGATAATTAAGATGAGTAGCTAGGTACAAAGGGCTGAGGGAGTATAGGCTTGAGCATGTTACTATACATTAGGACATATTCCAGGAAGTTGGGTGAATAATTTTTGATTCTTCAAGTTTTGGAAGGTTTTGTAGTGTTGAAATGAGCTTAGGTATTTCAAAATGTATGCATTTAACAAACATGTATCAAACATTTGATGTATAGGAGATAGTTCCTAGGTGCTAGGACGACCACTTTCATGTTCATTGCCATTTATTTTATTATTTTTTTAAATTAATACATTTTTTTTTTAAGTAGACTCCATGCCCAGCATGAAGTCCAACACGGGGTTTGAACTCACAACCCTGAGATCAAGACCTGAACTGAGATCAAGAGTTGGATGCTTCACTGCCTGAGCCACCCAGACACCCCAGTTCATTGCCACTTAAAGAATGATTTTAAATATGAAAAACACATATTTGTTCTTCTTCTAACATGAGTGTCTAAACTAGACCTACGTATGATTTAACAATTAGGGAAAAACATAAATAATTCTATCTCTCTGTTTAAAGTATAGCAAACTTCCCCTGAAAAGCTTTGGTTTCCTTTCAAATAAACGAAAGTTGCTATTAAGAAATCCATTGATAGGAAAATGGCTGATAGTAAATACCAACATTCTGTCACTCTGGGTTCCTGTTATCCACCAGAAGCCCTCACAAGAGGCAAGCTGGTAATAGAGATGGCTAAATGTATGCTTTCAAAGGTAAGTGTAGCATTATGTTTTTGAGACTTGTCTGAAAGAAGAGCCATCCCTGAAAACATGAATGCACTCAGAGTTTCTCTTGTTCTTGGCAGGCAGTCTGGGCTGTGGCCTTTCTCCATCCCTGCCGGGAGGGGCATCCTCATGACTGCAACAGTCCTACCAGATCTCGCTCCGAGATGTACCTGAGATGTCGCATCCATGTGCCACCCCTCCTACCGTGGGACTTGTGGTAATCATTTGCGAGAAGCTGGTGTGGACTGGAAAGAAGCAGTGGGGCTTTCTCTGGGCACATGGGGACTCTGTGAAAATGAATTCAAATGGACAGAATGATTGAGTTCTCCTAGAAAGCCTGAAACTGCACTGAAAAAGCAAATTGCACCAAGGGAGTTTCTGCAAAGAACACACCTCTCAAGCTCCCTCTCATTCATCCTGGAAGTGTCAGCTTGTCCTAAAACCTACAATCTCAGAACCTGGGAAGATGGTTCCCTGCCTCCTGCAAGCTCTGGGGGCACAGAGATGTAAATCAGCCTCTGCACGTGCTTCTCTGGACTTTGAGGAGACATGACAAGTTCCTCTGTGCTCCGACCACCCACTCAGGCAGAATGTTTGAGCGTCTGTTGTGTGCCGGGCACTATTTGAGGCACACATCTAAAGAAATCGATATAGGGGCACCTCGGTGGCTCAGTCGTTAAGCGTCTGCCTTCGGCTCAGGTCATGATCCCAGGGTCCTGGGATCGAGCCCCGCATCGGGCTCCCTGCTCAGCGGGAAGCCTGCTTCTCCCTCTCGCACTCCCCCTGCTTGTGTTCCCTCTCTCACTGTGTCTTTCTCTGTCAAATAAATAAATAAAATCTTCCAAAAAAATAAAGAAATCAATATAAATGCCAGCTTAATAGCTTACATTCCAGGAAGGGAGAGAGATGGTTATCAAGATAAATAAGCCACCTTCTCACATTAAATAGTGAGGAGTCCTAAGGAGAAAACCCTATAGCAGGGTAGGAGATGATGAAGGGTTTGGGGTGGGGGCGACTGAGGCAGGGTGGTTGTGTGTCATTTTAGAGTTGCCAAGGAAGAGACCTACAGGAAGTGAGGGGTTAGCCAAGTGGGTATATAGATAAAGACGTGTGATCTGTGGAGACAGTTCTAAGACCTGTGAGGAGACGGGTTGGGGCTGGAGCTGACTGAGTGTGGAGATGGGTGGAAGACAAAGAGGCAGAGGGACAGCGGGGGGTGGGGGCTGGTGGTGGCGGTGGCTTCTGTGGGGCCGGGCTGAGTCTTTTGTTCTGGGAGCCATAATGCCTTTGCAAGGCTCTGAGAACAAGAGTTCTGACCTGGAGTTATCTACGGAAGTGTCTTTCCTAGAAGGGCAGGTCTGCTTTCAAAGAGCAATGGGATATACATTTGTAATTATGCTCATTTTTTAACAGGTCTTTATTCACTTTGAAATTAGAATTGCTGATTCCTGAGATTTGGTGAAAGCTTCAACCAGGGGTCTCCCAAATAATGACATAAATTCCCACAGCTTCCCAGGATGTAGCCAGGGTAAGTCTTGTTTTGAAGTAAGAATCTAGCACAGCTGCCTTCTCTTGTACATGCGACTCCGTGTTCCCTGTTGTTTGGAACCAGGCCTTCTGTCCCCTCCTTAATCCATATCTCTATCCCAAACTATTCTTCTGCTTCAAGGATACATTTTGTCAGATGTGAGCTACCTCCTCCTTCCCCCTTAAATAAAGCCTGATGATTATGTTTGCTTTTTGGGTCACGTGGGTTAGAGTAAGACTGTCCTTGCTTCTTAAAAACCCTTTGCCTTTTCTCTTCTTTAAAAAGGGGGAAGTATTTCCCTCTGTGGGCTGATGGGAGCAATGGATGAGATTTGCCCATTAAAAGAGTGAGGAATTTCCTAGAACTTTTCTTTTTGGTTTCTTTCTTTCTCTTTCCATTAAATATTCCCACTATAACCCATTCTCCTTTTGTTTCTGGCCTTATGGTCCCTGAATATAAAAACATCAATCTAATATAAACAGTTTGATCACATTTTGGGGGGCCTATTTATTAAAATGGATGGTATCCTTTCTGATAATCATTGTGTTACATTCATGTATTAACTATGAATGCAACTCACAAATATTTGATGAGCACTATCGTGTACCAAGCATCCCAGACATGGGGGTACACAGGGCTGGCATTCCCACACAAAGCAGGGTATGTATTCTAGTAGGGAGCATAGACATTTAACAAGCAGCCCCAAGACTTGTTAGTAGCACAGATAAAGAACTACACAGTATTGTGGAGGGGCCTCCAGGGAAGGCTTAAAAGAATCTGAACATTCTGATGTCTGGAACAATACTTAGAGGTATTTGTTGTGGTTGCTTCAAAAATCCTCCCATTTCACTAATGTTTTTCCTTTATCTATTTTAGGGGATTGTTTCATTTCCTAATTTAGGCTTTAAAATATGCTAACTTTTTATTCATTATGATTGTACACTTCAATCTTGCTAATGGAAGTGACAAAAACCAATCTCCACACTTTCAGAGGCCCAGAGCAGGTTTTGGATTTGGTCCAAGAGCAGGTTTTGGATTTGGTGAGAGCAATCAAAACTAACAAGATCAAAACACCTGGCTTCCAAATTACCCACACTTTCTTCACCATGACTTTATCAGCACCCTGTGGGGCAAATGTTTCCAACTTGTTTTTCTCTTTTCTTCTCTTTCTTTCTGAACTAAATCACCTTCTATCCCCAAATATGGAAAACAGCAAGACTCTCAAATTACTCATTAAAATAGAATTTCTTTCCAAACAGGCAAGGGTAGGTTTAAAAGGTATCACTGACTATGTGTTAGGAGCACCTTTCTCACTGAAATGAAACTTGACTACACAAACAGTTGAAGTCCAGTGATGGGTTTTTTTTTCTTCTATTCATGATTGTCTTCTCTGTTAAAAGAATCATGTGGCTCTCCCCTCCTTGAAAACAGAAAAGATGAAAACTATGTTAAAATGTTGTGCTGCCTGATAAGGAGAATCTGCAACACTTGGACATCATAGGGGTAGGGAAAAATTCCTCTCCTTATGTTGCTGTGGGGGAGCTAGGATATTTACAAACCTCTTGCTCAAGACAAATTTGTGGTAATTTACATAGTCTCACACTGCTCCCAATTTATGGCAGAGTAGGTCTCACCTCTGTGATATATTCACAGCTCCTGGAATTACAACCTTTGTAACTAGAAACATGGTTTCCAAGCAGATAAGAAAGAGAAAGAAGCAAGGACTGCCTTCATCTTTTGTTCCTTTTTCAAAGTCTGACCCCAATCAACTGTCCAAAATCCCAAGAACCTTTGAAGGTGGGGACATGTGGCCATTGGAATTCTAGTCAACCCACATATTTATGTATTTGGAAAATGGCTTCTGCTAGCAGTTCTTGTTGGCCTTGGGCTGTTAACTGTCAGGGCCCTCCCTGCCTGCCATACCATACATACCTGAGAAAGCTGTGATTGCTCTGGATTTCCACTAGAGACCTCTAGCTGCTCACAGGAGGGCTGGGGAGCAGCCGTTCTCACCAATGGGCGTTCCTCCACAAGTGGTAGAGGTTAAGAGTTTGCCAGGGGCCCCTGGGAGAAGGTGAAGTTCACTGTCAAAGAAAAATACTTCTGTATTATCTCTTTCTTGCTCTCATTTCTTTTTTTCTTGAACACACTGACGTTTATTCAAGCAGGCATGTTGTGAAAAATTGAAGAAGAAAGAGTGTGTCTTCAAGAAATGCCACAGAAATGACAAAACAGAGATTTTTCTAGGTAGAAAAGCGCCTTCTCCAAGGAGTTGTCCACCCTGACACTTGGAAGCCAGGCTCAGTTCTTGGCACAGGAGAGCCTCTCCTGCCAGGTACGAGGAAGGATCTGTGCTGCTTACAGGCAGTGAGATGCAGGGCATTATTATGAAGCTCAACAAAATGCCCTTCATACCTCCCCATGCCCCAGTGTTTCCCAACAGTCCCTAGGTAGCCTTCTCCTAGGTCCTTGCCAGCTTCAGTGTGGAGCCTGCGACCCCATGCAACAGCCACGGATGGGGCACAGCTGTAAGGCGAGCCTGGTAGATGAGGTTTCCCCATTTTACCAAAAAGGCAAATCACATCGATCTCCACTTACCTTTGAGTGGTCTGTAATAGAAACAGGGAGCCCAAAGGGGAAATAATCTACCCTCATTTAACCTGTGCCCCTGTGGAAAATTGCTGTAGCTTGGATTTCAGAAACCAAGTGTGACTAATTTTGCCCTCCACCATGGTTTTCACTCTACAGCAGCATGAGAAAGAGAATCAAAATAGGATGAGGTCAGTGAATCTAGAAAGGCTTGCAGCATGAGTTGATCCAAACTTCTCCAAAGACTCTTGAAGATCTAGTTTTCTCTGAGATAGTTGTGAATTCTTTGTATATGCTTTTAGGAAAAATCCTGCCTTTCCTTGAGGTAGATAGTTGTTTGTTCACTCATTTCTTCATTCATTTATCAGATGCCTACAACGTGCCAGTCGCTGTGATTTTGCAAGGAAAACATAAATGGAGATGCACAAAGACTTATGGGGGTTCCTAACATTGGATCCATGGTGGATCCTTAAGACTGACTTTTTTAAGATGTGTATAATCCTCTTCAGGGTGTGTGTGTGTGTGTGCGCACGCACCTTAGAGAGCAAAATTCAAGATTTCAAACAATCCTGAAAGGGGTTGATATATAAAAAAAAAAAAAAAGAAGTTAACAACCATTGCAGAGACTGACAGTTATGTAAGCAGGTAATTCGAAGACTGCATTAAAATCACCATATAATAGAGCTCTGCACAGTATCGTGAGCTCACGGGTGGAGTGATCACAACTGTCCCTGACACAGAGGTCAGGGAAGGCTACAGAAAGAAGGCAGCATTTGTGTTACACGTGAAGGGTGAGTAGGAATTCACCAGGTGGCTCCAAGGGAGGGTAGATAGAAGTCCGTGTGCCCGGAGGGGCAGTTCACCTCCGCAGTCTGAGGCCATCCTACAAGTTGGAACATGATTGGTATTTTCTTCACTGCAGCTTGACAAATGGGATGTGCTTTGTCATTAGTCAACTATTACAGCCAGGGAGTTCTATAGGCATGCCCCGGCCGACCACAAATGGCCGAGACCACATGAATACATGGTATTCTGACCAAATGCAGAGTGAATGCTCCAAGTTTGGTGGGGAAGGATCAAAAGGATTCCAAATGCTTGGTCCTGGGCCAGGGTTGCCGGAGTGCCTCACCTCAGCACCACGTTGCTGCTCTGAAGCTCTAACCTGCACGGGCAAGTGGCCGGAGCCCTGCACGGGGGCGAGGAAAGCTGGGCCCGATTTTGTGATTGACCAGCTGCTTACTCAGTGCATTCCCATCAGTCTCAGCTTCCTCCTCCATGCGTAACAGTTACCACTTACCGAGAACCTCGAAGTCCCCTGCTGCTGCGCTAGGTGAATCACCTGCCTTCTTTCATTTAAGTCCCCCAATACCTTACCAGGTAAGTTTCATCCTCTTCATTTTCCTAGTAGGGACCTTATCGTCAGAAAACTGGAACAACTCCATTGAGGTTAGGCAGCTAAAAAAGTGGTGACACCAGCCTGGGAGCCATAGTGTCTGTGACTCCACAGCCGATAAGCATTTTAGTTCTTCTCATTTGTTCCGGGTAAGTCTCCATCTTGACAATTCAACTGTGTTCGAAATGCTGTCATCCTGAGGCTATTGACTTATCAGTGAAACAGCAGCTGCAAGTGTAATTTGACACTTAATTCTGCAGAGCCAAAATGATGTATTAGGCATACATATACTGCTTATGTGGGAAGTTAGAAATCTGAGTTTCTCTGCAAGTGTGCCAAGTTTTGACGGTCACCACAGAGTTTGATATGAAGCTTTACAGGATATATTTGAGGCTCAGATTAAACTGTCTTCCTTTTGATCTGGATATTATCCCTGAGATTTGATTATACCTTTAAAGGTAAGTAAGTTTGAAGTAAGTAGAAATGTGTCTTTTCAGAATATCTCAAATCGCAAAAACAAATCTGGATGTTAATTTGAGAATTATTACTATATGAGGATCTACCTATACGGTATCCTATTTGACCACAGCACAATGAATTAGAAACCCCAGGTCTTTTTTAAGGGAAGGAGGTTGATTGGCCTAATTGATTAAACTTACCTCGCATAGGGTTGAACGCAATACTTAATATTTTTCTTTGTTTATTTTAAAGTAGCTTGTTCAGTATATTTTAAAAGTAGCTTGTTCAGTATATTTTAGTTATCCCTAAAGCAAATGTCATCATCTGAAAAATGAACAACCCACAAATGCAACCCTTTGATAACATCTTTGGCAACTTGAGTTATTTCAAATGAAAAGGGGAGTTCTAAATAAATACCCATCAAAACTCTTTAAACTGTGGGAATTTCACAAATACTAAAAAAATAATTCTGGGGATGGTGTTTCTTCCATATTAAACATTGAACTATAGTCCTATTAAAAGAGACCTCTATCTGCTGTATTTTCTAACCAGTACACTTCAACTTGAACAGTTGTTGTACCCATGATAGCATGGCACAGAAATACCATTCAGCAAAAATACCGGTTATAGAATCCAGTTATAATTTGTGGATATTGTGATGTAAAAGCAATGAATAGGCCTGCTGTAAAGTAAGACTGAGAGTCATTCAATTAACTTTATAATGGCAGACTCTAAAATCCTGGGTAATATTGGCAGATGCTATGCCTTTTTTAAGACAAGGCAGTTGACAAGGTATTTTTCCTTCTTGAGATTTATAAGTCTTTCCACATTTCAGAAACAAAACAAGTAGGTGGATATAACTCTGCTACCCCAATCATTTAGTTAAAAATTGAAAAACCAGTCAATTATTCGGTTGAAGGGCCAGATGCTTGGCATTCTGTACTCAAGTTGTCTGAATTTTTAAATTTTCATTGTAAATGAGAACTAGCGGTGTTACAGGTGATATGTACAATGGAAAAAGAAAGAGATCAAAGTAAAGGGAATCACTTGTAGGGATAGTTGTGATTTTACGTAGCAAGGTCGGCATAGGCCCCTTGGGGAAGTTACTCTTTGATCAGTGATGGAAAGGAGGTGAGGGAGTTAGCCCTACAAATCCTTAGAGGAAGAGCCGTGCAGGCAGCTGGAATGCTAGTAAATGTCCCAAAGATAGGGGCATATCTGCTCTGACGGGAGGAGAGCAGTAAGACTAAAGTCAGCTGGGTAGGATTTCAGGCTGTCCTTAAAAATCAAAAAAGAAATCAGTCAAAAAACCCTGCTCATCACCTCTTCATTACTCGTTCTTCAAACAAAAGCTTAGCTTAATATAAAACCCTATGATGGTTAATTTTATGTGTCAAGTTGACCAGGCCATGGGATGCCCAGGTCTGATTAAACATTTTTTAGTGTGTCTGTGAGGGTGTTTCTGGGAGAAAATAGCATTTAAATGGTTGGACCCAGTAAGCAGATCACCCTCACTGATGTGGGTGGGTGTCGTCCAATCTGTTGAGGAACTGAATGGGGAAAATAAAAGGGTGGAAGAAGGTTGGATTGGATTGGATTCATACTTTCTCTCTGCCTGACTGACCTGAGTGATCTCCCCGTGACCTCTGCACTCCTGGCTCTCAGGCCTTCAGATTTGGGTCTGAGAATAAACCCCAGCAACTCTCCGGCTCATCGGCCTTGGAGCAACACCACTGGCTTTCTCGGGTCTCCACTTTGCAGACTACAGACTGTGGGACTTCTCAGCCTCTATAATCACATAAGCCAGTAGTTTATTATATATACGTTCTTTTTCTCTGGAGAACGCTAACATAGCCTTATTCCATATTAAAAATGGAAGGCAAGATGGACTTGACTATAGCTCCCAAGAACAGTGCAATGGATGTGCCATTGTTTGTATTTGAATTTTTGTTCTTCTCAGAAGAGTATATGATGTCCTTCCCTTTAGGACAGTGTGCAGACATGACTGCAAACAAGCACAGGGCTGACCCACGGAGTGAAGTCTAGGAGGTTTTACTGACCCAACAGTGTACTTAGAATGAATGCTTGAGGAGTTGTTAGTGTGCCCTGATCTGGGGATTAAATCCTCCCCAGGTATGCAGTGACAAGGCAGAGGAGAATTAAACCACACCTTTGAGGAGGAATTTGGGCTCTGGGAAACATTCTTAACACTTCAGCCAGTTCTACTCTCTTCTCTATAATCAGAGCAATAAGAAACACATTTGGAGAAAGTTTTTAACCTTGATGATTCCTTCTCTGGGGAACTTATCAGCAAGATTGGGTAAAGTTATGGAAGTAAACAAGGGGCTTGATTAAAATCAGTGAGGATCAAATTGTGTTTATTAACATAATAACAAATAGTGGGTTGGCTTTTTGTGTATGATGTAGTTAAATACATTGAATTATGCATGCATTTATTTATTTATAAGAACATGTATGTAAAGATAGAATGAGACCAAATAATATCTCTTAATACTTATTTATATAACCCATGGAAAAATTCTTTCTCGTGTCCTTGATTTTACACTATGCCCACACTGCTATCTTTGAAGCCGTAATGAAATCTGGCATATAGATTGAAGCTATGTGTATACAGAATAACTTGAATTGGATTTGAAGTCTAAGAAGAGAGTGGGCATGGAATACTTAAAACACAGAAACAAAGGCCTACTTACAATGGCTTTTAACTGTATTAGGTAAATCAGAAAGAGAGATTTTTTTTTCTTTTTCTTTCTTTCTTTCTTTTTTTTTAGAAAGAGAGCATGGGGGTGGTGCATGGGGCAGGGTTGGGGGGAAGGGTCAGAGGGAGTGAGAGAGAGAGAATCTTAAGCAGGCTCCATGCCCAGAGCAGAGTGCAATGCTGGGTTCGATTTCAACTGGGGTCTCCATCTCATGATCCTGGAGATATGGCCTGAGCCGAAATCAAGAGTTGGATGCCTAACCGACTGAGCCACCCAGGTGCCCAAGAGAGAGATTATTTAAATCCATCTTCTTTTTTTAACATTTAAAAAAAAAAATATTTTATTTATTTATTTGACAGAGACACGGCGAGAGAGGGAACACAAGCAGGGGGAGTGGGAGAGGGAGAAGCAAGCTTCTCCTTAAATTCCCCCTTAAATCCATCTTTTATTTCATAGACTATTCTGCCATTGATCTAAAATAAAAAGGTCTTGGGGTGCCTGGGTGGCTCAATCGTTAAGTGTCTACCTTTTGCTCAGGTCATGATCCCGGGGTCCTGGGATCGAGCCCCGCATGAGGCTCCCTGCTCCGCGGGAAGGCTGCTTCTCCCTCTCCCACTCCCCCTGCTTGTGTTCCCTCTCTTGCTCTCTCTCTCTCTCTCTCTCTCTCTGTCAAATAAATAAACAAAATATTTAAAAAAGAAAAATAATAAAATAAAATAAAATAAAAATAGTCTTTCTCTTGGTATGGCATCAAAATATATTCAACTGTAGGTTATGTTTTATTGATTACTGGGAATTTTTTAAATAGTTGCTAATTAGAATAAATAGCAAAAGAACTTACTTTTAAGGATGGGAGAAAACTTCTGGAGGTGATGGATATATTTATGGCATACACTCTGGTATGCGTATCTCCAAACTCATGAAATTGTGTACATTTCATAAATACAGCTTTTTGTATTTCGATCATACCTCAATAGGGTGGTTTTAAAAAAAAGAACTTTCTTCTATAACAAAAATAGCTTCTCTTTTCTTTCATTATAAAAATAGTAAAGGTTTATTTCAAAGAACTTGGAAAATGCAATAATTTACATGGAAAAAATCCAAAAAAACACCCCATTAACATACTACTCACAGGTAATTTTCAGCATTGTGATGCATTGTCTCTACTCCTTTAATAAGCATATTAATATTTTTCTGTTTTAGGTAATTATGTGTGTAAATTGCACCAAAACTGAAAACATGTTACATAAATAATTTTGTTTTCTAATTAACTAGTTTCTAATGAATTTATACTTAGGATAAAAAAAAGCACAAAATTCTAAAAGATAAAAAGTAAAAGTCCCTCTTCACTCCAACTTCATCCTCTATTTTCTTGAGGTAATGTTGGTGACTATTTTTTGTATGTTTGTTCCAAATTGACCAAGAGATATTACAATTGTATCATCCCATAGAAAACATTTTCATCATAAGCTTCTGATCATGCTATCTCAGGGAGAGTCTTAAAAAATCACAGAGATTAGCAGGTTTTAGAACACATAATAAAGTGCAGTGAAGTTCCCCCTTTTTTTTTGTAAGACCATCCCAATGTGTAATTTTTACTTTAAATCAGTTATAACAATCGGACACTTTTCCAAGTCCATATGCCAAGTCTGTTTCCACATCCTGACAACTCTCCACTGGCCATGTTGAGTCACTTCAGAAGCCAGTGTCTTCCACAGGGCATTGTTCCACTGCAGCCCCTACCATCTTTCCCACCCCCCACCTCTGAAGAGCTGGTGAACCTTCCTACGCAGAGGCCATGACCACTTTGCCTTGGGCCTTCACAAGCTCCAGCCTCTTCTATTTTGTCTGTCTGTGCAGTGAGATTCAATGACTCTCTCTGCTCATCTTGCTAGGCTTTAAAAATTTCTTCTATGTTTAAACTGGTCTTTGCTAATACAAAGTTCCTTAATATCCTGAGTAATAGAAACTTTCATCCCTCTCAAATTCCTATTTTCACTTCCTTGCTCCTGTCTTAAATATTTAACATCAGAAGGGAGACAACTACTTATTCCATCCTGATATCTTTGCTTTGATTGAAATAACTGTCAGGTCTTTCCAAAAAAATAACATTCCTTATATATGCTATAATTTTGTGGCTGGGGATTCCCCTGTGCATTCAGCTTCCTCATAAGGACACTCATTTTTCTTAACATTAAGTTCACTCAAAGAAATTTTTGGCTTATTAAAAAAATATATCCTTTAATTTAACTCCCCTCCATATGTCCATCTATGATGTGCTTGATCATGAATGTTTTCCATTGGTATGTATTTTCAACCAGCAACGTGTCTGTTTTGAGAAGTTGTGTTCCACTCTCTTAAAGTGCTTTGGACTTTAAAGAAGGATTCTTTCTTTCTTTCTTTCTTTCTTTATATTTTTTATTTTTTTTGTGCCAGAAGGATTCTTAGTGAATGCTTGTGATAATGTAGTGAAGTCTTGAATGGAATGCTACTATGTATAGGGACTGGTGTATTATCAACTTTGGTAGATGGGAATGATACTTGATATCACCTGCTCACTCTCATATATAATAATTCTGGGAATGCCTAAAATTCCTGAAACTTATTCCATCATCTCTGTTATCTCCCCATTTTCCACCTCCTACCTCCTTTTGTGATATATAGCATATGTATTACAGATACTTTATGCAATTTCATAGTTTTTTTAAAAATCTCAATTATTCCAGTCAAGCCTCTCAACTGATAAAAAAGTTTTAAGCTGGAACCTAACGCTCTATGGTCATGAGTGGTATGCAAGAAGACCCTAGTTCTGTAGCTTAAATTTCCCAAAATAAACAGAAAACAAAACAGAAAAACTCCATGAGTAGTAAGATTTGTACAACTTTTACCATGACCTAGAGTGACTTTAAAAATTGTAGCCCAGACTATAGAAGGCTTCTACTCATTACTAATTCAATAAGTATATTCTAAAAAAAATAATAAATTCAGTTAATATATTTAAAAACTAACAAAATGAACAAATGACTCCAAGTCATTTCAAGGCTGAAAAACTTCATATGAATTGTATTAGAAGCAAGATCAACCATGTTTTCTGGTTCTGGGGGAGGACAAAAGTGTTCACACGGACCACATTATTTTTTAGCATTTCCAAAAAATAGAGCCCAAACTAGGCCTGGAGTGACTTCATAAGTAGGAATGGAAACAATCCATGAGTTTCCTCTGATGTATTTAGTGATGTAAACATAGGTGGCCATGTACTTTGAAAATGTTACTCTAACGGGAGATCTGTCCCCTTCCAGATCTACTGATGTCTTGACCTGTCTTGACCTCAACCAAGTCTAATTTTTTTCTGCTCCCTTTTTTCTTCTCTACCAATCATAAGAATCCATGCCCAGAGGAAAAGTATACTTTTACCAACACACGATTCTGAACCAGTGGAGTTTGTTTTTACAGTGGGGTCTTTTGTCCTGGTTTCCCCTTGTTAATATTCTCCTTCTTATTCCTCCCTGCTCAAGCTGCCCTGTATAGGGAAAACCAGCTCTCACGGAAGAATCTGCCTTGTCTATTGCCTCTGCATAACAGAATGGGACCAGTTTAAAGTATCATCTATTCCAGGAGCACTTGTACTTAGTAACGGGCATAACTTGCACGTTATTTCATATTCATAGACTTTGAGAAATTCTCACAGTCCCTTGAGATAGGTATTCATAACCTCATTATGCAGACGAGTTAAAGCATATACAGTTCAGTGCACCGTCCAGTCACGGGGCTGATAAGTACAGAGCCTGGTTGGGCATATAGCTTTTGCTAAAATTAGTGGTTGGAACACAGGTGCCTTGTCTAAAGAGAATAATCCTGATGCGAGAGAATTTCAGGCAGATCATGCATGGTGAAAAGAGAAAGGCAGACCTTTCCGGAAACTGCCAGACTTAGGTCGATTGTATTTAATTTGATTGTTACAAATGTATCTTTATAAATACCCAAATATATGTATCTGATACTGAGGTAATGAGCTCCATTTGATGGATGGGAAGAATTCTGTGGGGTGTCTGCTTGAAAGGACGCTTCAAGTCTGAACCTTAACTAGCAAGTCATATCGAAGACTACTGTGTTTCTTAATGTGCAAACAATCTCCTAACTTTGTTTTCCTCTCCATTTCTTAGTGTCACTTTTTGTCTCTGTATCTATCCTCATTTTATTTGCACATTTTCTCATGCTTAGCATTTCAAGAAAATGATGGATGGATCCCTAGCTTGATCATTTTACTCTTTTGCGGCCCAAAAGCTGCCATAGAAATAATTCAGAGCAGGGCGCCTGGATGGCTCAGTTGGTTAAGCAACTGCCTTCGGCTGAGGTCATGATCCTGGAGTCCCGGGATTCATGATCCTGGAGTCCCGGCATCGAGTCCCGCATCGGGCTCCCTGCTCAGCGGGGAGTCTGCTTCTCCCTCTGACCCTCCCCCCTCTCATGTGCTCTCTCTCTCTCTCTCTCATTCTCTCTCAAATAAATAAATAAAATCTTAAAAAAAAAGAAACAATTCAGAGCAAATTGACTTTTCACCATACATGTGATGAACTGAATGTTTGTGTTCTTCCAAAATTCATATGCTGAAGCCCTTATCCCCAACGTGATGGTTCTTGGAGGTGGAGCCTTTGGGTTATAGTAAGTTTAGATGGGTCATGATGGGATTAGCATTCTCAGAGGAGAGACCAGAGCTCCTATACTTTGAGATCAATACTGTTGATATGTTGATTTTATATATGATAAAACAGATTGGGAAAGGCAAGTTCTTACTTGAAATCTCATACAGTAGATGCAGATTTGAGCCCTAACAATTTGACTCCACTGTCTAGTTTGTTACAATTCGCAGTTCACTCATGGATGACCAGTGGTGTGGAACATAGCAACTTGCACATAGGCAATAGCCTAACCTTAAGAATTAATTTATTACCATAAGACATCCTAGCATACAGCCTGAACTATGCAAGATTTCCTTAAGTCTGTGACACTCTACCAGGATACCATAGACTGAGTGGCTACATTTGCACTGTATTTTAATTATGTTTTCTACCAAGTTGTCACCAGCATGATTTCGACAGCTGAATATTTTATTTTGAGCCCTGCAACTGAGATGAAGCTTAGTGATACCCTCAGTGATAATTATAGGAAAAGGGATGTTTGCAGGAGAAAATCCAGAACCATCCTGCAGGCCCAGGAGCTGCAGTTTGACCGGCTTGCCTGCAGTTCTCACACTCGGAAAGGAAGTCCTACTTGCTCATGCGTTTGGCAGAGAGCCCATTGAAACTGCTTTTGTTTGGTGAGAGCGACTGGCTGTGGGGAATGCTGGAGTACAGAGGAGATCAAGAGGACATTTTCCAAGGTCCGGGTTACTGTAGAAACCTGCAAGGGCAGCATTTTTGGAATAGCTATGCAGGACATCAGGGTGCAGGAGCCATGTGGGAAGCCTGGGTGCGGGTGACTGAAGTTTCACTGCTAGGCTCTTGCAGGTTCTATAGGGAATCAGTCAATGTTATTTTTTCAAAAATGGGGATAAAACAATGAAACTCTGTTGACGTGAACACTGTTTTTCAGTCTTTCTATTTCTTTGTGTTGTCAAGATGAAAATAAAATAGTAAGAAAAATAATAAGATGAAAATAAAATAATAAGAAAAATAATAATAGCTTCTATGTAAGGAGCATCTTTAATGAACCAGGCACTGATTTAGGCCTTTAATAGTTTATCTGATGTGCTCCTTACAGAACCCCATAGATTTTAATGCTTGTTTTTATATCTAAGCAGAAATATGGGCTCAGAGAGAGTTCCTGATCACATAGTTATAAATCGTAAAATTGAGTTTTAAACCTGTGTTTGTTTATTCCAAAGCCAATTCAAGAACAAAAACATTTGCCAGTAACCAATAACTAACATATTATACTCTCTATTCCCACATAGAGTTCTACCCTGTAGCCATAAGAATTGTCTCAATAGACCAGTTAACTTCTTTTCATTAGGTAAGTTTTCTTACTTGTTTTAGGTCCTAGGAGTAAATGAGGGGTTATTTTTATCACCTATCATAATCAAAGTATGCCAGCTCACCACCAGTTTCACCATGATCCTGGTCAATCATACACCTCCCTTATTCAATTACACTGTTCTCATTTGCAAGACAGAATTTGTGTTTATTATCAACCAAAATGTCTGTGAGATTGCAAATATGCAGATGAACAATTTTAGAAATGTGTTTATATTCCATTATGTTCTTTTAGGCTAGGTTCCACACTTGGTCATTGAGAGATAATTGCGTATTTTTTAGGACATCTCAGAGATATAACTGAATGTCAAATTTCTCTTTATTCCATGAACTCTTTAAGTCATTTTTGATAAAAACTTTTGCACTTAATGTTTTAATATCCAGTTTCATTTAGATACAATTTGACATTGCTTCAAAATCACATAAAGATAGAAACATTGAGATGAAACCACTGGTATTTATGAAAATTGCTTTACTGGATTAGCCTGTTCAGAATCCCTTAGCCCTGTGAGACAGAATTTCAGTCTAAATAGGTTAGCTTCACTCGATTTATGAGTCCCAAATCCTAGTTTTTGGCACAGTTCCTTTGGAAGGGAACTCAATACTGAGCCTTGTCCCTAAGCCAGACAAATGAGCCTTCTGTTTGGAATATAACATATATCTAAAACAATGCTTCCTGAACATTTTCATCTTTTGGGTTATGATCCATTTTGTGGTTACTACTAAAAATATTGCCATTAAACCTTGAGCAGCAGACATAATATGCCTTTCCATTCTTCTATGGATGAAAGGCAGTTTCACCTCATGGTTAAAGAAACAGCAATGTTCTACTCAAAGAAGGGCAAGATAGAATGATATCTATTGCTTTGTTTGATGAATTCTGGAATCAAATCTTAGATTTGCCTTCATACCACCAAGCTAAAGACATTAGGGATGATGAAAAATGCAGAATATTTAAGAGAAAACTGACATACTCTACTTTTTTTTAAATTGAATTAAAGCTGGCATATAACATTATATAAGTTTCAGATATACGGCATTATAATTTGATATTCATATATACTCCAAAGTGATCACCATAATGTCTAGTTACCATTCATCACCATACACTTGCGCTTGCACCCATTTTGCCTACTCTTCAGCGCCCTTCTCCTCTGACAACCACCAATGTGACCTCTGTGTCTATGAGCTTGTTTTGTTTTTTGGGGGTTTTGGGGGGTTGGTTTTTTTAGATTCTACATGTAAGTGAAATCATACAGTATTTTTCTTTCTCTGTTTGACTAGTTTTATTTAGCAGAATACCCTCAAGATCCATCCATGTTGTTGCATATGGCAAGATTTCTTTTTTTATGAGTGAGTGGTATTCCATTATATATATATGTGTGTGGTATGTGTGTGTGTGTGTATGTACACACACACACACACATACCACACACATACACACATACACACATACCACATCTTCTTTACCCATTCATTCATTGATGGACACTTAGGTTGTTTCCATATCTTGGCTCTTTTAATTAATGCTGCAATGAGCATAGGGGTATGTATATTTTTTTGAATTAGTGTTTTTGTATTCTTTGGGTAAATACCAAGAAGTGAATAGTTGGATCATATTTTATTCTTAATTTTTTTGAGTAGTCTTCATCCAGTTTTCTATAGTGGCTGCACCAATTTAAGTTCCCTTTTCTCCATATTCTCTCCAACACTTGTAATTTCTGTCTTTTTGATAATAGCCATCCAAAAAAGTGTGAGGTGATAGCTCATTATGGTTTTGATTTGTGTTTCCCTGATAATTATGATGTTGGACATATTTCCATGTGCCTATTGGCCATCTGTATGTCTTCTTTGTCTATTTGTCTTCTTCTTTGTCTATTGCCTTTATCTATTTGTCTTCTTCATGCTTACTCAAATCCTCTGCCCATTTTTTTTAAATTTTTTTATTGTTATGTTAATCACCATATATTACATCATTAGTTTTTGGTGCAGTGTTCCATGATTCATTGTTTGTTCATAACACCCAGTGCTCCATGCAGAATGTGCCCTCCTCATTACCCATCACCAGGCTAACCCATCCCCCTACCCCCCTCCCCTCTAGAACCCTCAGTTTGTTTTTCAGAGTCCATCATCTCTCATGGTTCTTCTCCCCCTCTGACTTACTCCCCTTCATTCTTCCTCTCCTGTTATCTTCTTCCTTTTATTTTTTCTTAAAATATGTTGCGTTATTTGTTTCAGAAGTACAGATCTGTGATTCAACAGTCTTGCACAATTCACAGTGCTCACCGTAGCACATACCCTCCCCAATATCTATCACCCAGCCACCCCATCCCTCCCACCCCCAACCACTCCGGTAACACTCAGTTTGTTTCCTGAGATTAAGAATTCCTCATATCAGTGAGGTCATATGATACATGTCTTTCTCTGATTGACTTATTTCACTAAGCATAACACCCTCCCGTTCCATCCATGTCGTTGCAAATGGCAAGATCTCATTCCTTTTGATGGCTGCATAATATTCCACTGTGTATATATACCACACCTTCTTTATCCATTCATCTGTCGATGGACATCTTGGCTCTTTCCACAGTTTGGCTATTGTGGACACTGCTGCTATAAACATTGGGGTGCATGTACCCCTTCGGGTCCCTACATTTGTATCTTTGGGGTAAATACCCAGTAGTGCAATTGCTGGATCGAATGGTAGCTCTTATTTCAACTGTTTGAGGAACCTGCATACTGTTTTCAAGAGTGGTTGCACCAGCTTGCATTCCCACCAACAGTGTAGGAGGGTTCCCCTCCCCTTTCTCCACATCCCCGCCAACATCTGTCGTTCCCTGACTTGTTAATTTTAGCCATTCTGACCGGTGTGAGGTGGTATCTCATGGAGGTTTTGATTTGGATTTCCCTGATGCCGAGCGATGTTGAGCACTTTTTCATGTGCCTATTGGCCATTTGGATGTCTTCTTTGGAAAAATGTCTGTTCATGTCTTCTGCCCATTTCTTGATCGGATTATTTGTTCTTTGGGTGTTGACTTTGGTAAGTTCTTTATAGATTTTGGATACTAGCCCTTTATCTGATATGTCATTTGCAAATATTTTCTCCCATTCTGTCAGTTGTCTTTTGGTTTTGTGGACTGTTTCTTTTGCTGTGCAAAAGCTTTTTATCTTGATGAAATCCCAATAGTTCATTTTTGCCCTGGCTTCCCGTGCCTTTGGCGATGTTTCTAGAAAGAAGCTGCTGCGGCTGAGGTCGAAGAGGTTGCTACCTGTGTTCTCCTTTAGGATTTTGATGGACTCCTGTCTCACGCTTAGGTCTTTCAACCATTTGGAGTCTATTTTTGTGTGTGGTGTAAGGAAATGGTCCAGTTTCATTCTTCTGCATGTGGCTGTCCAATTTTCCCAACACCATTTGTTGAAGAGACTGTCTTTTTTCCATTGGACATTCTTTCCTGCTTTGTCAAAGATAAGTTGACCATAGAGTTGAGGGTCCATTTCTGGGCTCTCAATTCTGTTCCATTAATCTATGTGTCTGTTTTTGTGACAGTACCATACTGTCTTGATGATGACAGCTTTGTAATAGAGCTGGAAGTCCGGAATTGTGATGCCTCCAGCTTTGCTTTTCTTTTTCAATATTCCTCTGGCTATTCGGGGTCTCTTCCGGTTCCATACAAATTTTAGGATTATTTGTTCCATTTCTTTGAAAAAAAGTGGATGGTATTTTGATGGGGATTGCATTGAATGTGTAGATTGCTCTAGGTAGCATTTACATCTTCACAATGTTGGTTCTCCCAATCCATGAGCATGGAACATTTTTTCATTTCTTTGTGTCTTCTTCAATTTCTTTCATGAGTATTTTATAGTTTTCTGAGTACAGATCCTTTGCCTCTTTGGTTAAATTTATTCCTAGATATCTAATGGTTTTGGGTGCAATTGTAAATGGGATCGACTCCTTGATTTGTCTCTCTTCTGTCTTGTTGTTGGTGTATAGGAATGCCACTGATTTCTGTGAACTGATTTTATATCCTGCTACTTTACTGAATTCCTGTATGAGTTTTAGCAGTTTTGGGGTGGTGTCTTTTGGGTTTTCCACATACAGTATCATATCATCTGCAAAGAGTGAGAGTTTGACTTCCTCTTTGCCAATTTGGATGCCTTTAATTTCTTTTTATTGTCTGATTGCTGTGGCTAGGACTTCTAATACTATGTTGAATAGCAGTGGTGAGAGTGGACATCCCTGCCTCGTTCCTGACCTTAGGGGAAAAGCTCTCAGCTTTTCCCCATTGAGAATGATATTCGCTGTAGGTTTTTCATAGATGGCTTTTATGATATATGAGGTATATGCCTCTAACCCTATACTCTGAAGAGTTTTGATCAAGAAAGGATGTTGTACTTTGTCAAATGCTTTTTCTGCATCTATTGAGAGGCTCATATGATTCTTCTTCTTTCTTTTGTTAATGTATTGTATCACGATTGATTTGCGGATGTTGAACCAGCCTTGCAGCCCAGGGATAAATCCCACTTGGTCGTGGTGAATAATCCTTTTAATGTACTGTTGGATCCTATTGGCTAGTATTTTGGTGAGAATTTTTGCATCCATGTTCATCAAGGATATTGGTCTGTAATTCTCCTTTTTGATGGGGTCTTTGTCTGGTTTGGGGATCAAGGTAATGATGGCCTCATAAAATGAGTTTGGAAGTTTTCCTTCCATTTCTATTTTTTGGAACAGTTTCAGGAGAATAGGTATTAATTCTTCTTAAAATGTCTGATAGAATTCCCCTGGGAAGCCATCTGGCCCTGGGCTTTTGTTTCTTGGGAGATTTTTGATGACTGCTTCAATTTCCTTAGTGGTTATAGGTCTGTTCAGGTTTTCTATTTCTTCCTGGTTCAATTTTGGTAGTTGATACATCTCTAGGAATGCACCCATTTCTTCCAGGTTATCTAATTTGCTGACATAGAGTTGCTCATAATATGTTCTTATAATTGTTTGTATTTCTTTGGTGTTGGTTGTGATCTCTCCTCTTTCATTCATGTTTTGTTGATTTGGGTCATTTCTCTTTTCTTTTTGATCAGTCTGGCCAGGGGTTTATCAATCTTATTAATTCTTTCAAAGAACAAGCTCCTAGTTTCATTGATCTGTTCTACTGTTCTTTTTGTTTCTAGTTCATTGATTTCTGCTCTGATCTTTATTATTTCTCTTCTCCTGCTGGGTTTAGGCTTTATTTGCTGTTCTTTCTCCAGCTCCTTTAGGTGTAGGGTTAGGTTGTGTATTTCAGACCTTTCTTGTTTCTTGAAAAAGGCTTGTATTGCTATATACTTTCCTCTCAGGACTGCCTTTGCTGCATCCCAAAGATTTTGAACAGTTGTGTTTTCATTTTCATTGGTTTCCATGAATTTTTTTAATTCTTCTTTAATTTCCTGGTTGACCCGTTCATTCTTTAGTAGGATGCTCTTTAGCCTCCATGTATTTGAGTTCTTTCCGACTTTCCTCTTGTGATTGAGTTCTAGTTTCAAAGCATTGTGGTCTGAAAATATGCAGGGAATGATCCCAGTCTTTTGGTACCGGTTGAGACCTGATTTGTGACCTAGGATGTGATCAATTCTGGAGAATGTTCCATGGGCACTAGAGAAGAATGTGTATTCCATTGCTTTGGGATGGAATGTTCTGAATATGTCTGTGAAGTCCATTTGGTCCAGTGTGTCATTTAAAGTCTTGATTTCCTTGTTGATCTTTTGCTTAGATGATCTGTCCATTTCAGTCAGGGGGTGTTAAAGTCCCCCACTATTATTGTATTGTTGTCAATGTGTTTCTTTGCTTTTGTTATTAATTGCCTTATATAATTGGCTGCTCCCATGTTCGGGGCATAGATACTTACAATTGTTAGATCTTCTTGTTGGATAGACCCTTTAAGTAGGATATAGTGTCCTTCCTCATCTCTTATTACAGTCTTTGTTTTAAAATCTAGTTTGTCTGATATAAGGATTGCCACCCCAGCTTTCTTTTGATGTCCATTAGCATGGTAAATGGTTTTCCACCCCCTCACTTTCAATCTGGGGGTGTCTTTGGGTCTAAAATGAGTCTCTTGCAGACAGCATATTGATGGGTCTTGTTTTTTAATCCAATCTGATAGCCTGTGTCTTTTGATTGGGGCATTTAGCCCATTTACATTCAGGGTAACTATTGAAAGGTATGAATTTAGTGCCATTGTATTGCCTGTAAGGTGAGTGCTAACTGTATGTTGTCTGTGTTCCTTTCTGATCTTTGCTGCTTTTAGTCTCTCTCTTTGCTTAGAGGACCCCTTTCAATATTTCTTGGAGGGCTGGTTTCGTGTTTGCAAATTCCTTTAGTTTTTGTTTGTTCTGGAAGCTTTTTATCTCTCCTTCTATTTTCAATGACAGCCTAGCTGGATATAGTATTCTTGGCTGCATATTTTTCTCGTTTAGCGCTCTGAAGATATCTTGCCAGTCCTTTCTGGCCTGCCAGGTCTCTGTGGATAGGTCTGTTGCCAATCTAATGTTTCTACCATTGTAGGTTACATATCTCTTCTCCCGAGCTGCTTTCAGGATTTTGTCTTTGTCTCTGAGACTCGTAAGTTTTACTATTAGATGTTGGGGTGTTGACCTATTTTTATTGATTTTGAGGGGGGTTCTCTGTGCCTCCTGGATTTTGATGCCTGTTTCCTTCCTCACATTAGGGAAGTTCTCTGCTATTATTTGCTCCGATATACCTTCTGCCCCTCTCTCTCTCTCCTCCTCTTCTGGGATCCCAATTATTCTAATGTTGTTTCATCTTATCGTATCACTTATCTCTCGAATTCTGCCCTCGTGATCCTGTAGTTGTTTCTCTCTCTTTTTCTCAGCCGCTTTATTTTCCATCATTTGGCCTTCTATATCACTGATTCTCTCTTCTGCCTCATTTATCCTAGCATTTAGTGCCCCCATTTTTGACTGCACCTCATCAATAGCCTTTTTGATTTCGACTTGGTTAGATTTTAGTTCTTTATTTCTCCAGAAAGGGTTTCTCTAATAACTTCCACGCTTTTTTCAAGCCCAGCTAGTATCTTTAAAGTCATGATTCTGAACACGAGGTCCGACATCGTACCAATGTCCGTATTGAGTAGGTCCCTGGCTGACGGTACTACCTCTTGTTCTTTTTGCTGAGGTGATTTCTTTCGTCTTGTCATTTTGTCCAGAGGAGAATAGGATGAATGAGAGAACAAAATGCTAACAGGTTTACAACGTCCCCAGCAAATATACTGTATACATACAGAAAAGACCTGAAACCAGGGGAAAAGAAAGGGAAAGAAAGAAAAAAGAAAGAGAAAAAAAAAAAAAGAACAAAAGAACAAAAACAGAACAATACAAAAAAAGCAGAATATGATCAAATATGATCAGGCTAGTGCATAGATCAGTGCCACACACTAGATTTTGGGTGTATTTTGGTCTGTTAGAAGAAAGTGCCTCCTAAAATTTTAAAGGAAGCAAGACATATATGTACAAAATAAGTGTTGATACAATGAAGGGATGGAAGATGACTGCAAAGATGAAAATTATAAAAGATTTTATAAAAGGACGTGATAAGATAAGAAGTTGTTTGAAAAAAGAAAGAAGATTTAAGAAATAAAAGGGAAAAGGGAGAGAATGTGATCAGGCAGGAGACTAGAACAAAGCCATACACTAGTGATTTAGGGTATATTTTGATCTGTTAGAGGAAACTGTATCTCAAAATTTTAAAGAGAGAACAACTTATATATATGTGCCAAAAATAAGGGTAACTACTATGAAGGGATAAAATATGACTCTAAAAATGAAAAATAAAAAATGTTTTTTTTTTAAAAAAAGGGATTGATAGATGTTGGTTGAAAAAGGGAAAAAGAAAAATAAAAAAAGAAAGCAGTCAACAAAAATTAACTTTGATGAACTAATGAATCATGGTAAAAAAAAAGCCATGAATTCTATGTGCAGTATTCCCCTAGCGCTGGAGTTCTCCCGTTCTCCTTGATCGGTAAAGTTGGCCTTGGCTTGCTGGCTGTTTGTGCTGATCTTCTGGGGGAGGGGCCTGTTGCTGGGGTTTCCAAATGTCTTTGCCGGAGGCTGAATTGCCCCGCCCTTGTCGGTCCGGGCTAAGGAAGCTACTCCGGTTTGCTCTCAGGAGCTTTTGTTCCCTGCAAGCTCTTGGTACAGCTTTGGAGGACCAGGGTGAAAATGGTGGCCTCCCAATCTCCACCCAGAGGAGCTGAGAACTCGGGGCCCCACTCCTCAGTGTGCCCCCAGAGAAAAGCAGACACTCCCGTTTCCCTGGTCTCCGGCCGCACTCCGTGCTCACCTGGCCTGTGACCGAGCGTTTCTATCTCTGGCACCCGACCCCGTGTGGAGTCTCCAAACCCAGCAGATCCCTGCGGTGCGCTCTCACTCCGCTCCTCCCCGGGGAGGAAGGGGAGTCTCCCCAGATCTGCCGCTTGTTGGGTCCCTGCTGGAGGAGCAGTGGCCCGACTGGGCTGCGGATCACAGTTTATGGCAACCCCGAGCTGAGAGCCCGCGCCTCGGCTCCGTCTCTGCAGCCGGCTTCCCCGCTCCAATACCTGGGAGCTCTGCCGCACTCAGGCACCCCCGGTCTTTCTGTGACCCCAAGGGTCCTGAGACCACACTGTCCCGGGAGGATTCCACCCCCTGCTTAGCCACTGCAGCGACGTCCCTCAGCGGAGCCAACTTCTAAAAGGTCCGATTTTGTGCTCCGCGGCTCTAGCACTTGCCAGAAGCAGCCAGCGGAGGCCCCTCCCCCGCCGTCTATCCTCCCGAATATCGCCTCGGATTCACTTCTCCGCACGTCCTACCTTCCAGTAAGTGGTCGCTTCTCTGTTCAGAGAGTTGTTGCTACTCTCCTCTTTGATCTCCTGTTGAGTTCGTAGGTGTTCAGAATGGTTTGATCCCTATTCAGCTGAATTCCTGAGACCAGACAAAATCTAGGTCTCCTACTCCTCCGCCATCTTGCCTCCATCCTTGTCCATTTTTTTTTTTAATTGGGTTGTTTTGTTGCTGTTGTTGAGCTGTATGAGTTCTTTATATATTTTAGCTATTAACCCTTTACTGGATATTTCATTTGCAAATATCTTCTCTCATTCAGTAAATTGCCTTTTCATTTTATTGGTTTCCTTTGCTGTGATGAACTTTTTAGTTTGAAAACTATGAGACAGTGATATAAGAAATCAAAGACACAAATAAATGGAAAAATATTCCATGCTCATGGATTAGAAGAATCAACATTTGTTAAACATTGTTGAAATTGTTAAACACGTTAAAATGTCCAAACTACCCAAAACAATCTACAAATTAAATGCATTCCCTATCAAAATCCCAGTGGCAGTTTTCACAAAACTAGAACAAGTAATTATAATATTTGTATGGAACCACAAAAGACCCCAATAGCCAAAAACAATCTTTAGGAAGAAGAATAAAGCTGGAGGTACCATGCTTCCAAATTTCAAACTATCCCACAAAGCTTTAGTGATGAAAATAGTATGGGTATGGGCATGAAAACAGACCCACAGATCAAATGATCAGAAGAGAGAGCCCAGGTGTAAACCCATGCTTATATGGCAAATTAATTTACAACAAAGGAGCCAAGAATATACAATGGGAAAAGGACAGTCTCTTCAATGAATGGTATTGGGAAAAATGGGTGTGCAAAAGAATGAAACTGGATCACTATCTTACACCATACACAAAAATGAACTCAAAATGGATTAAAGACTTGAATTTAAGACCTGAAATCATAAAATTCCCAGAAGAAGACATAGGTGGTAAGCTCTTTGATATTCACCGTAGTGATGGTGCTTTGGATCTGATTCCAAAGGCAAGGGACACAAAGGCAAAAATAAATAAAACTGGCATACTCTACTTTATAGTGATCCATTTTTACTACTTTTTCTTGAGAATCAGTATCTGAGGAAGGAGCGATAACTAGTTGCTTGTGATGGAATGCCTCAACTAGACCTGCCTGTAAAGAGTCATCAGTGACATAAATAGAACATTCTTGGGTCCTCACATATAGATGCAGGTAAGAAGAGATTGCCCAATGTTGGCATGGAAAACATTTCAAGTGGAGTCTGGGTATGCAGCCTGGGTAGCATGCTGAATAGTAGATTGATTGCTTTATCAGTTATTTCTGGACGTTGATATGCCCAGGATATAATGGAAAGTGGTGCTATACTCCTCTCACCTTCTGGATATCTCCCTTCATCCAGGCTGCCAAGACCAGCAGCATTGAATGTATTCCTAAGGGAACACAAAGGAAGTAATGGGGCTCATACCTGCTCACTTACATCTTTACCCTGTATCAATTCTTTGCACTCCTTATTAGCTACTTTTGGAGTAAATAAGAGTAAAAACAACATTGAATTGAATCCAAGTCATCTTCTTTCCCATCACCAACACATGGGCAAACTTTGAAATCTGACCTCTCTCACTTATAATTTATAGATTGTTGTATGAGCTAACAAATATCTTGAAGCCCAACTGATTTAACTTTCAATAAAATGACAGATTTCTAAATATGATGATACATAAAGAAATAAATAGGTAATCCTCAGGTAAGAAACAAATTGTTTGCTCCCTGACTCTGAAACTCAGATATTCTGAATTACACACCTCTTCCATTTTTCCAACTTTAAGATGTACATAATGTGGACAAGTACAGGAAAAAGATTTTAAAGCATGAATTTTACATAAAAAAACATTAAACAAATGTAAGCAATAAAGACAAAAGCTCTGGGTAAACATAATTCAAACTTAGGAGGATTTTTTTTTTCATGCCCATAGAAAAGTACTTGAGAAATATACATGTAGCTCTTAAAAGGTGGAAAGTGTGTGGAAAGACATCATTTTTCACAATAACAAAATCTTTGTTATTATGAAGCTTTGAGGTTGTCAAGATGCTGAAAATAAGACTTTCCAAAAATGTCTTGGCTATTCTTTAGTCCCAGCTGCTATCCAATCTACAGTTTAACTATAAAAACATTATTCACTAAAGCAGGCTTCTCTAACCACCTTATTAAGAATATATTTTTCATTTTCCTGAGGCTTCAATATCATGATTATATTATTGTATTATTCAAGACCATCATGGTTGCAAGAGATAGTGATGCAATTCAAATTTTCCTAAGCCTTCAAGTGTATGTATACTTGAAGCCAAATATGGATTTGAAGAGTCAATAGCTCTAACTGTTCAAAACATTCCTGTTTTGGGGCTCCATGCCAGAATAAGGAGAGCGATATATTTGTTACTGGCTAATATTTAAGTTGCCGAATAGAGTTTAGAGTCAAGTAGACCCTGGTTCAAATCCCAATTCTGTCACTTACTAGCTTTCTGATATTGGGACATTACTAAACTTCTCTGAGCTTCTGTTTTTTTGTTTGTTTGTTTTAGTATGAAATTGGTTAGCAGGAAAATTCTATGAGAGAGAAGACATACTACCACATTCTCTTTTGGGGACCTTATCAGCCTCTGGAAAGAGCCAGATCAGACAGAAGAGCTTGTGTGAGCAGCCAGCCAAGCAATATACTGGGTAAGGTGCTGAGTTGATCCAGAACATCTTGCTCTGTGGGTTGGGGTCTCTTCAGACAACATGGTGACATAGACAGAAAAATGCCAAAAGAGTGACTAAGGACATAAGCAGGAATACTTCTATTCCCATTAACCAAATGAAGAGTAACACCAGATCTACTCAGTGACATCAACGTGAGTTCTGCTCTCAATCAAGAAATATTCAGTGGTATAATAGTGCTACATCAGAAGTGCTGTGAATATATACTAATGTAAATACTAGAGACCTTTTTAGATTTCACTTGAGTGTTGTTTTATTCTGACATGTATTTTCAAATTTTGTGAATTACTGAAAGAGAATGTTGAGTTTAAAAAGAAATGACACATGAATTAAAATATATAATAAACAGGGGCCACAGATTCAGATCTGTATCAAAGAAATTAGACACGTAGAGATTATTTAGGAGCTCTTAAAGCCTGAAGCAGAGAAATGTACAAGGCCCAGGTCTATAGGAAGCAAAGGAACAAAGAGCATTCTTGAGTATGATCACATACCAAGGAAATTTCTCAGCCCAACTTCTCAGTACATGATCTTACTCAGGGTCACTCAAGAAGAAAATTGCATATATACATGGTATTTTTCCTCTCCAGTGAAAATCTGAAAGCAATTTACCTTTCACAGTATGCAAAGGCAATAATAGAGTATATTTTCAAAGAAAAGGTTATGTTGCTTCAGGGAAGTGTAGCTCTTGAGACCTAGCCAAATTTTTTTTTCCAATTTAAAGCTATTTTGATCCCTAATAGTCCAATGGGTTAAAAGCTATTATTAAACTGTTTTTCTTGTTAAAAACTTTAACCTAAAATTTTTCTTTTGCAAACTCAGGTCAAGATTAATTAACAAAATACAGTGTAAGGAAAATAATAATCAACCATTAAAAGGGGTTACTGGTGAGACATTCAAGTCCTTCAATTCTAAGGAAATATTGGACCCACAACTTACTTGTCTTTGGTCTTGTCATTTTATGTCATTTATGTGTCTTCAGTTTTCTTGAATCAACTCATTGTAATGATTTCAGCAGGATGTACATACAAGGGAAGAAAGAAGTGTTCTTCAGAGAGGCTTCTTATCTATTTCAGTTGTCTGTTGCTCTGTAAAAAAACCATCCCCAAACTTAGTGGCTTAAAACAACCACCACCATATTTTTCTGCTATTCTTGTTTGGAGTCTCTCATGTAGCTGCAGTAAGATAGCAACTAAGCCTGGCATGTCTAAATGGCCCACTCACATGTCTGGTGAATGCCAGAGACATGTGAATGGTTAGGGCCTTTTTCCCCACGTGGCCTCTCCCCATGACTAGATTGGATCTCTTTGCATGGAGGTCAAGTTTGTCACAATCCATCTCATGTTCCAGAAGAGGCAAAATGGATTCCATCTCTCAATGGGAAAAGAGTGAAGAATTTGAGGTCATCACACCTAGCTTTCAATACTGTTATTTGCAAGGATACCTTTTCCCTCTGCTTTTTTTTCTTTTTCTTTTTCTTCTTCCTTATCCTCAAACCTTGTCTTTTATAGTCTGTCTCCAAAGAATACAGAGATTTCATACAGAGTTGCCTCTTTTCCTGTACTGTGCCAGAACTTCGGCATTTTTAGAGGGCCTCTTGGAGGCCAGGAACATGATTTCAACCCTGGGCTGAGTATCAACAAATAAGGGTCAGCTCAATGATGATGGGCAAGTCTATGAGATTGCCTGAAAGCAGGAAGGGGAAGGTGGTTCAAAAGAGCCCCCAAATTTGGGCCAGGATCCAGCCCGAGTCCTACATTTGTCACTTGGCTGAGCCTTGCCAAGTCCACGGTGAAAATGTCCAACAAACAGACACACTACACTGCTGACTCTGCTTGCCAGGAGAAGGCGGCTCTGTTCTTCCCTCTCCACACCCACAGCACAGCACATCCCTCGATAATGACAGGTTTCATCTTTGTTAAGTAAATCACGTTGGTGTTACAGCACTTCCATAAACTCCTTGACCTTGCCAAATTTGCAAAAAACAAAGCATTATGAGTATTTCACCATAAAGTTTAAACCAGTTGCTTAGGGTGTTTTCTTAAATGACCGTATCTGTAGATACACCCTGATCTTAACTATTGCATAATAAATAATGTGAATTTTTATCAAAGAGCAGCATTGATTTCTTTTTCCTTGAGGTAGATGTGTGGTAACGCTTTCTTCTTTTTTTCTGAAAAGACAAAGGAATCCTGGAAATCACAGTTCTAATCAGTCTTCCTAGATATAAAGCCCACATTTCTTTTTCGCAAAACTTTTGACATTAGTCACTATCAACTCAATAACGAGTTTCTGAACCTTGGAGTGGCCTTAATTAGAAAATGCATATAGGCTTTTCAGTCATTGTTCTAACAATTTTTAGCTTGATCAGCATAAATCAAACCAGTTTCAGCAGAAATCAGTCAGTAAAAAGTATTGTTGGCATTATGAGGATCATTCCATATTCAGCTGGTTAAGTGAATGACTGTAGCTTGAGGATTTTACTGATCCTTCAAATGGGAATTGGGGAGTGAGATGGGAGAAATAGATCCCTTCCCTAGCAAGGGAGATGGTAAGGTCTGACAAAACAGCCTGGACAAACTCATATCCCCAAGTCCATATCCAATGGCGAAATTGAGGGCAGACTTTTGGTTGCATAATGTTGTTGACTGTTCTACAATACTGGAATGATAAGTACCAAAATGAGTAGTAATGTCCTAAACAAAAGATGAGTAGAGGATGAAGGGGATAGATAGTTATCTTAATAAAAATGACTCCCATTCTTTCTTTATCTCATCAGAATGTCTTTGTGACCTCACAATGGAAAAGTATTGTATTTAGGGATAAGTACCAGGGCCTCATGCAGAAGTAGAAATTTTGAAAGAATTAAAGCAAGAATTACTAGGAGATAAAAGCTATCTTATAAAGAAGAGCCTTATAGGCCTTTGATTTTAGTCCCCTTGATGATGCTGGTATCTTCTTTCTTTATTCTGCTTAGTGTCTTAGTATTTTTATCATCATTTTTCTCTCATTTGTAATTATGTGCATGTACTTAGGCTGGTCCTTTATCTGTTCTCTGACTGTATATTGAGCAGTTGAAGAGCAGCAAACCCATTTTCTATTCCCATTGTCATTTTCTCCTGCCTAACCCAGTGTTCAGCGTTCTGTGGGACTTAGTGCATACTCTTGGTTGATAAAGGGAAATTGCCATATTCTAAATTAACACTTAAGAGTGTGAACCTGTTCACTATTCCACGATGACCACTGAGGGAAGATAACTACGTATATCTTTTGTGCCACAATTTGTGATGGTTAAGCAAGGAAACATCTGCTTTTGAGTCCAGCTTTCATTGAAACTAACCATAGGCAGACTACATAATGTCGTAGGCCTAGGTATTATCACCAATAACACAGGGATAATAATAGTATATATCTCATTATGGGATTAAAAGAATTAATTGAGATAATGTATGCAAAGCATTTAAAGTGTCTGGATATAGTTGGATTCAGTAAGTGTTAGCTGTGTTCATTATCATTATCATCATCATTGCACTGTGCCTATCCTTTTTATGTGCTCCAGTCTTTGAAATTTACAACACCCCCTGATGTTGGCCCATTTTTTTTTAAAAAAAACTCCTGCTAGCATGATCCTGGGCCAAGTAAATATGCAGCTAAAAGTATCTCTTTATTTTGAAAAATTCTGTCATTTTGTAGACATTGCTACGAAGGCTTTTATGAAACTTAAAATTGTATGCCTGCTCTTTGTTTTGTATTGAACATATCACCATTTGAAGACACCAGCATTTACAGATTTCAATTTGTAAATAACTGTTTTACTGTCTGCATTGCACTTTTGTCAACAGTACCTGCTTGGGAATTTTATCTTACCGGATGACATTTCTACTGCTCATTGTCCTTTTTTAGGATTGTTATTAACCATGCATGCCCAAGCCCCAAGGCCATTTGGTGGTGACATGTTATAAATAACACTATTGCCATAATTAAAAGGTTGGATCAGAGTGGCTTGGGAGGGAAATGTCCTCACCTTTGGCTTGCAATCAGGTGTGGGTCACTGAGGTCATTACCACTATTTACTGTAACTGACCCAATACTCTTCTTTTGGATAAGGTGATAATTTTCACAATAGACATGCCTGATACTTGACTGGTGTGATTTGATCCTATTCCAAGTAAATCATAAAATCAAGAATATTCATTGATAGGCCACTGTGTCCTTTTATTTTGATTTTATGCAGATTCTTCAAACTTTATAAGACTCTATCAAGAAACTATATAGGTCGCCAAATCTAACCTTGTCAATATGTAAAATAAAATATTTACATATTAGAGAAATAACAAAATATGATCGTAATGAAATGCATTGTTTAATTACTTTGCAATAGGTTATCTTGTATCATCATGAGTAATATGGTGACCATTAATCTGAATTTCTTTCCAGCACCTCTGCTTCCTCCCTCACTAGCAGCTAAGTTGTCATTGCTAAAGATAGAACAATCAGGGCCAGAATGTTCTGGGGGTTGGGTATGTGTGCTGATCTCTGTAATTTTACAAAGTTCTCCAGGGAAATCTGATACTCTACTATCTTCCTCCCCTACTGCCTTGGGCACCTACAGAGGAGCTCTATCTTTCTCCCTACTTCTTCTCCTTCTCTTTTTTGTTAGTCATGTATGTCTCCATAGTAACAGAGGTCATCACCTGAAAAAAAATAGGAAGATCAAAATACAAGTGCTCTTGCACTCATATAAAGCCTATTTTTAACACTTCATTTATTTTACTTTTATTTCTTCTTTCTTTTATTTTTCTAAAGATTTAAAGTTAAAATGAGTAGAATTTTATAATGAGCACTGGCTTACATACAGAATGAGTGCATTATTCAAGTAAAATATTTAAAGTGGCTAAGATAGAGTAATATTTGAAGACTGACCTCTGGCTAGTTTTAAGGATCTTTAAATAAGGGCATTTGAGATTTAATTTGTTCAGGTAGAGAAATACTTTGAAGATAAATAATCTAGCATGTATTTATCCAGTCAATTTTAGGTGAGCTAGTATATATTTATACTCACAACAAATAATAGTCCCTTACTGACAATTTATGCAATGCCATACTGTGCTTTATGGATATTACAAATGGAATGGAAATTTAACCATTAATAATGAAACATCTTTGACACTAATTTATTCAGTTGACTTCTTCACTGAGATCATCAGGATTTATTAGAGCTATACACAGTAGTTTTTTAATGGGTTTAATGCAGAACCATAAGGATTTTTAAGTTAATTATTGATATTTATGAAAGTTAGTTGAAATTTTTCATATAATTCTTCCCTTTTCCAGTCTGGATATGAATGAAAGGAATGAGAAAAGATATGATCCAAGCACTATGAACACAGTTTGGGAAGACTATTAAAGGAATGTGTCACTGATCAAAAAATTCTTAACTTTTATATCAAATTTTAATTTAATTACATGACTATTTAGTAACCGTATTCATTAAAATATGCCTTTGCTGTAAAATGAGATAAGAAAAGTATACTTAAAAATAGAGCAATTTATTCTACTACCATATTTAAATTTTGATTTTATTTGCCCTTGAGAGAATTCATTTCAAGTCCAGGAAATATTCTGTTTTTTGACTCTGCCACTTAAGATCAACCCAAAAAAAGATTTTCCTGGTAAGTACCGACATTTTCCAGTGTGGCATCTAGATTAGCATGCAGTGAATTTATATACTGCAAGATGACCCAACAAAAACATATTGCCAATTCACTCCATATTTCAATTCGTGCTGGCTATTTGATGACATGTTAACAAATTATAATAAATTTCTCTCACAAGAATTTAGCCCAGTGTCAGTCTGACTTAAAAAAAAAAAAAAAATCAAACCTGCCCAGTCAAATTAATTCTTCCTTGACATACTTGTCTTTAGCTATTGAAATTTGATCTCCTAATGCTTAATGTATCTGTTGCTTTTCATGGCACCTTAACGTGAACAGATTGTATTTTCTTGAGGAAAAAATGATAGTATCTATACCAGCTTCATATTTAAAAATCTGAAAAAGATTCCGTATATCTGTATGGCCCCATAGTACCTTGTTGTTTTTGTGTCTCGTTTATTCTTTTGGTCTGGCCAAGAACAGGGCAATGAAAGAAGGGGAATGGAAGGCATTCTGGTATGTCTTTTGCTGATTCCTCAATAGTTGGGGTTTGTAAAAGATCACAGATCAGAAAGGATTCTAAACTCTAGGGCATTTGAGTTTACAACTTCTGCTTGAGCTGTGTGGCAGGAGTTTGAGATACCCTTCCAAATGTGCCCAGCTTAAGTTACAAAAAAAATGTTAATAGCTTTGACCTCTTCAACTATTACATGAAGAAAAGGCTCTACTTACTTAAGGGCCACTCTATTGTAATCTCTATCTTTTGAAGTGAGTCACGTATTTATTTCCTCTCAGGAAGGTTTAAACCAAAATATGTTTAGTCAGTAGGATTACTTTTTACTTGAAGAACCCCAGGCATCTGAAATTTGGGCAGTATGATTAAAAGATACCAAATTAATGCATTATTTTGAAAAATGTGTGCGAAGTACTGACCTAAATTACTACCGACCCACAGGGTCTTCACGTACTCCCCTATGTTCATGCAAATAGGCATTCTGTTTGTAAACTGAATGCAAGTGAATACATTGAAATTTAGTTTTTGACATAACCACCTGAGACAATGGCCGGCACTGTCATAAAAACAAGACTGTGATTGCTGATGAAACAGGCCGAATGGACAACCCAAATACTGTTTAACTGATGAAAACCTTATCTATTAAGCTTACATTTAGATTTACGAATATTTGAAATATATTTTGAATTAGGAGTACTTGAAATGAGGACTTACCAGGATTGTTCACTGTGATAACAGGGATGTACAGTATATTAGAAGGCCCTAGAATTCGAGCTATTCCTTAGGAAACAGAACCTAGTCCTAAATCATGCCTCTGATTATCTTGTAGGCCCTTTTCATTAAATTATAATAGCAGTGATAATGAAACTTTTATTAAATTTTTTCTCCATTAAGGAGTTTTGATGAGCTGCTGTTATCAGAGAAAACTTAAAACCTGACAGAATCATCTCTGAGGCTGTTCCCCAGCATCGGTGTTCCTTTAGATCTGTAACAATGTACTTTGGGTGGCTGACAGATTAGAATCAGAGACAAATGGAAATGTATACTTGTCTTTCCTCTACTGTATTTTATTGGTGTCCATTTTTAAATCTGTAAAATCAGAATGTACCTTGTGTGGTCTTTCACAGTTTAATTGCTGTACTTTTTTCTTTGTTGATACATATTTCAATTAATGGAGTGATGGATATGATGAAATATGGAGGCTCTGTTATCTGATTTCATTTATCAAATACATGTGACATACTAAAGACTAAGAAATTAATGTTTCATTATTTTTCTATCAGTGAAATTCCATGACTTCATGTCAGCCTCTGAGTATAGCTAAGAAATCCTTGTGTATTTCTCCATTTTCAGGTTCTGGGCTGGTAACATTGTCTGTAATGATTTTGATTAATTTGTGTGTGTCTGTATGCTTGTATATGTTAGTGTCAGGTGATAATACTCTTCAGTGGAGAAAGTAAACAGTGCTCAATTTTTCATTGCCAGAAACTGGTGAGCCTATCAGGAAGGCATCCCATTAGACAGACTGACCCAGTTGATTCTATCAATATTCAGTTCAAATCAGCAAAAGGCAGGTTTCCTAAAGAAGCTAAGAAACATCTTGTGTGAAATACTAAGACCCTGAATTTCAGAGCCTGAGCTGTTCAAATAATGGGGATTTTATTTAACTGATTGCTGTTTTTCCCTATATGAATACGTGGATGCATTGTAGCATGGAGCTAGTCCTTGGTAGTTGACACATTCTCTGTTCCTCACATAAAGTGTTTAATTATGTGGACTGACATACTTAAGCAGATAGGACTGGGATTCCCTAGGAAAGTGGATTTAAACATTTTTACCATGACCCACAGTGTGGAATGCATTCTGTTCTCCATCCTGACTTAAAACATACACTCATGTAACTAAGAGTCCTATGTAACTAAAGTGAAAATATCACAAGTAATTAGCATTAAGACTTTCTACCTGTGATTTACTCTGAGCTATTCTATTCTTATGTTATGTAACTTTTTAAAATGTTAACTTCTGTTGTTTTCCTTTTATATGTGAAAAAAATTATATATAACTTGATAGAGTCAACAGAATACATAAATACTTTATGAAGCATAGTCATAAAACAAATGCCCTCACATAGAATATTGTGAACGCTAGTAAAGCCCCCTGTGTTCTTCTTGGTATCAACCCCTGCCTTGTGCACAGAGGTTGATATTCTTCTGAGGTTCTTTTAATTGTACCCTTGCTTTTCTTTTTAGATTTATCACATATATTTGCATTCTCAAACAATGTATTTAGTTTTGAGTATAAATACTAGGTATTCTTCTTTGCCTTTTTTTCTTCCCTAACTGTTGTGTTTCAAAGATCAACCCATTTTATTCATTCAATCAACATTTCTTTATTGAATGCAGACTGTATGCTAGATCTCCTGCCATGTGCTTAGTGTACATCACACAAAGCAGATAAGAATTTCTACTCTTAAGGAACTTAGGCTCTATTGGGAGGATACTGATGATAAACAATAAATGTAATAAATAAATATATCTTAGAAGGTGAGGTCTGATAAAGAAACAGTAGAGTGGGATTAAGATAATCCAAAGTACTAAGAATCCAGAGGTAGATGGCACTCTTAGAAGGTTTGCTCATGATGGGCCCTGTTGAGAAGGTTGCTTTTGAGCAAAACAAGCAGCCAACCAACCAAACAAGCTGTGGATGAGTGTGGTTGTAGTTTACTTACTTTCACTGCTGTATGGTGTTCTATGGAGTAAATGTTCTGAACCTAATCCTTTCTCTTCTTTGTTTAGTTGTGATATTATAAATAGTCTTCTGTTATCTCCTGGGACACATGTGTAAGGGTTTCTCTAGAAGTAGAATTTCTAAGACACAGAGTATTCAAAGTTTAACTTAAGATAGGGCCAAATTTATTTTCCAAGCAGCTAGCCAATTTCCACTCCCATGAACAATGCTTAAGATTTCCTACAGTCCACATTTGACTGACATTCAACATTATCAGATTTTTGAATTTTGCCATATAGTGGGTATAAAATTAAGTATCTTTGTTTTTTTAGTTTGCATTTACCTCATATCTATTGAAGTGAGTGCCTTTTAATATAAATATTGGCCTTCCCTCTTTTCTCTACTGTCTGTGAGTTTTGCCTGTTTCTCTGCCAGATTATTTTTATTTTTTTCTCATTATTTATGTAATCCAGATCATTTCCACATCTCAAGATCCTTAACTTAATTACATCTACAATCACCTTTTTTTTTTTTTCCCAAATAAGGTAATATTCACAGATTCTTAGGATTACGACATGGACATATCTTTTTGAGGGCCACCGTTCAGCCCACTAAAGTAGATTTGGTATACTTCTTGTACTCCAGCATTACATTCTGGCCATATGTTCCTTTATTTCTGTACAAAACTCCTGCTAATTTGAAACTGAAGCCATCTTGTTATGCTATCCTATGCCTTTCCTTTTTGTTTTAATTTGCAGTTTTTCTCATCTTCAAATTTGCATCTTCATGGATAACTCAATTAATATTCACTTTCTCTGTGTCATCCTGACATCACTACCACCTTCACCTCCTCTCCAGTAGAGCCATCCCACACAATAACCATCCTGGGGCCTTGTTAGGACTTTACGTTTTTACCTCTTTACCTTTACATGTCATTTTTAAATTCCACACATCAAGGATGTCCTTCCAGATCTCTTATTCATTTACCTTGCCCACATATGTTCTTCAGCATCACTGATACCTAGAGCCTCCTGATCCCCCTTTTCACCCTCTTCATAAGTTCCCTCTTTTACTGGAATGCTGTCTGGCTCACAACAAGTGCTCAATAATTTCTGTCTGGTAGTGGTAGCAGAAGTAGGAGTGCCCAGGTTCATATTCCATCAGCTCAACCACTTCCTTGCCAATATTTTTAATTCTCTTGTCCCATTGCCCTTCCATTGCTTTACCTGACCAATTCCAAACCTGAAACAATTACAACAGAACTGACATAGTCCTTACCTTTGGCCCTTCAGGCTGGTTGCAGAGAGACACATGAAGTGATCATGAAGAAAGTCATTAGTATTCTGAAAGCAGACGTACAGGAAGCTGGTCTAGGGAAGAGTAAGTATCCCTGAAGATGTGACATTGAAACAGACATAAACAGTGCTAGCAACTGGCTAAATGAAGAGTGAAGGGAAGACAGTTGTGGCAGTTGGAGAAACATGCACAAAGGCCAGATTATCAGGATATTCTGGTCTCGATTTAGGCACTACTTTCTCTGTGATGCCTTCCCTGACTTCCTGTGTCTAAGTCAGGCATCCCTTCTTTGTGCTTCCTCAGGAATCTTCAGTTCTCTTTTCTCAGCATGTTTCATAATAAGTTTGTGTGTTTTCTTGACTTTCTTCCCCACTGGGCTCTGGAAAGAGTTTCGTGTTTGACTTGTGCCCCAAAATATCCTTGTGGCTACAAAGCATCTGACATAAAATAGAAGCTTAAGAAAATCTGTCAATTAATTGAATAGATCAGTGGGCGAAAAGGCTCCAAAGGGCAAAAATTCTGTGAATATAGATAGAGGCCAACTAATTTGCTTTGCCTATGTTGTGGTCATATTAATGGGATGTATTCAAATTGGTTGGATTCAAGGCAATTCATATTTATTCCCGAGTGTGGCCATTATTCTAGTCACTGTTGAATATCACTTACTCTTCTTCACTCACATGGTACAGTAATACTACTCTTATTTATCAAAGGAAATCCCATGCAAAATAAATAATGTACAGGGTGTGTTTGGGTAGCACTGAGTACTCCATTGGAGCGAGAGTATTGTTTGTATATATGTGTATCTTTAGGAACTTTTTTATTTTTTGGAACTTGCTGGATCACTGCATAGGTTTCAGGATCTGTAGCCATGAGGAATTTAGAAATCAGTCCCGAGAAGGGCAGTTCTCAACAACACCTCAGTGCGTCACGGTCCCTTGTAAGGTATTACCACCAAAAAATGGTACTAATGTTTTCAGAGCTCTGACAGCATTATCATGGTTTTGGGAGAAAGGAGGGCAGTTGGGTGGACTGGAAATTTCAATGAAAGCTGACCATTAGCACATCACCTGTGGGACTGATGACAGATCAAGGGTTTTTTACCCCTTTCAGACACATTAATGCAGTTGTAGGCTTCTACGAGCCCTTTAGAGGAAAGAGGTTGGGGAACAAGTTGCTGGCAGACACTGTTTTATTGTTTAGATCATTTTTGATGAAAATCTTTACTTTGAAGTTGTGGCATTAGTTAGGAATGTCCCTGCCAAGAGTTAACATCCTAAAGCATTATTATAGCAAATCTCATAGTTTTGCTATGAAGGCACCAAATTTCCAGTCACCTTGGGGGAGAAAAAGGTGGACCAGCCCACTTCCTGCACTGAAAAAGGTCATACCCCTCTCCAAGAGGTGCTGAACTGTAGACATTGTGGCCTTTACATCAGTGGAGAAAAAAGATTGAATGCAGACTTCTTGACATATTACTTCTGAAAGTTGAGTTAGCGCACACAATTTCCAGCATGGTGCTTTCATGGCAGGATTTATAACTTTGGCTTTAGTTATCTTCATTTATAATGCCATTTGGGGAAAAACTGCAACTGTCACATTATTATATTTTTGGAATAATTAAGGGGCAGTGGAGTGGAATGAACACTAGACTGAGAAATTTCAAATTCTTAGGTAAGAACTCTTAGGTAAGTTCAGCCACTAACTGATTCAGTAGACATCTTGGTTGAGCTGCTCTAGGTCTTCAGTAGTTCAACTCAAAAATGAGAAGAATAGACCAGAACAACTGATCTCAACTTGTAACCCTCAAAAATGTCCCTAACACCCCTCAAAGACCACTCGGTGGGGAGCAGAGAAGATACTTATGTGGGGTTCCATATTTCTAATTCCATTTTAACTAGAATCTCCACTTTTGATCTCCTTAAATATTAGGGTTTCTTGGAGTATTTTCTTTAGACAAATGGTTCCTCAGTTCATTTCTTTTTTAAGCAGTGGACTAGATGACCTCCAAGGGCCATATCCCATTGTTCTGTTCTGAGTCATTGTTAAAACTTTCATAAATTCACATATTAAATTCCTTAGAAATTCAGCTTAAGGTATTTCCAGAATAAGTCAGATGTAAAAAGAAAATTTCTCAGGGAAAATCATTTTAAATAATGTCATAAATGCCTCAATCTGCAGTTTATCTTAAAAATGAGAATAAAAATGTTTAGTTATTTTGTAGTATATCATGAATATTCATCTGAAATTAGATGTTATCTTCAGAATAGAGCACCAAAAAGCACAAGAACTAGCTTCTTATTCTGAGACTAATTGACTGAAGGCTAATTAAAAAAAAAATTCTTTCTACCAGTACTGTTTTAATATCTAGTGTGTACTAGCCAGGTACTTTTAGGTTTTGAAAATAAAACAACCAAAATGTCCCTGATTGTCAAGATTATAGTTTAGTGGGGAAGACAGACACATGGACAATTACAAGATAATAAGGTAATAGGCAGGGATAGAAGTATATTGCATATAATTTAAAAATGGTAGTAAAGCATGGTGATTAAAATCAGAGGGTTTCTGTGTTCAAATTCTAGTTCCATTATTTCATTATTTAGTAATATTATGGCTTCTAGCTTTATGACTTAATTATGGCTTCACTCGTGTGTGTGTGTGTGTGTGTGTGTGTGTGTGTGTGAGAGAGAGAGAGAGAGAGAGAAAGAGAGAAATGAGGATAGGAAAAGTGTCTGCTTCTTAGGAATTTTGTTTTGCCAGTTAAGTGTTACAACCAGTGTGGTATACCTGGCACAATGTCTGCATTAACTACTACTTAAATGGGAACTGTTGTATTATACCACGTAGTAGATTTTTTTCAATTTTCATTTCCTACATACTGAGTGTATGGAGATAATTTGTTCCTGTATGTCTTGTAAGAAGAGTCTCTGACTGCTTTTGTTTCAGACTATCTTTTCAAAGGTGACATAGAACAAATGGCCTTGGAAAATGGAGAAGGTATCTCCCTCTAGACCAACATAAAATGAAGACACTGTCTCCCTCTGGGGCACAAGTTAGGCAGGTTTATTGCCCATTATAAAAGATTCGGGTTTTCTCACACCTGGGCTTCCTCTTCTGTAGCACAACCTACAGCATGGATAGGTATCACCTGGCCCACTTTGTGTCACTGTGTGGTAAGTGAGACTTGGGGAGCTTGTCTACCTGCTGATATTCTATGAGTCATAAAGTCTTTTGTCTCTGAACCAGGAGTCCTGTGACTTTTACAGCATCCATGACAGTGTCAGGTTAACTTGCTAGCTTGAAAGGAGGATATAATCTCAGACCTTTTATAGTTCTTGGTAGGAGAGACTCTGAGGCAGAGACCTTGCTCTAATCAGAGGATCATAGCTTTTTAAACCATATTTCCTTTCTTTTTCAACATTTTATTATGAAAAAGTTTAAGCATATGTCTAGGGGAACATCTATATACCCACCATTTAGATGATATCAGCAACACTTTACTATGTTGTAAAAGGTTTTTTCTGAAAATAAAGAATAACATTTTTATTTTTTGGTGATGATCGTAACTGACATCTCTACCTCGCAAACATTTGGGCCTCATAATTAAAGGTCAGAACACTGAGACTCAGAAAGATTTAGAAACTTGCCTGAAGTCCTACTAGTAGAAATTATCTCAGCTTCTCAGTCACCTGATTCCATATTTCTGGCTTTTAGTAAAAGAGTACACATTCATTTTGTAAGGTCAAGCAAGAATGACATTGATCCCACCTTTTTGCATTGAGGTAAAGAGTGGTTAAACCTGGAATGGGGCTGAGCATAGAATCAAGCTCACTGTCCTATTTAATCTGAATTATCTCTCACTGAAAATATAAACACCCAATTTAGGGACATCCTGAACTTGGCAATGGCTGCTCCTTTGATGTGTCCCTACATCTGCTTTAAGTAACACCACCAGATTTATCTGTACCAGAAACACTGCTCTTACTCTGGTAGACTCTCAGCTTCTCCACAGTGTTCATGAGCAGCTGTGAGGCATTTTTGCCTTTGCCCTCACCACCAGGACGGGGATATGAGGGAAATACAGAAGCTCTGAGATGTGAGGGAGGAGAAGCTGTTCAGTGTCGGGAAGGTCTATCATGGTCCGAAATGAAAGTAGAAGATAATAATGCAGCTAGTTGTGAATCAAGCAGCATTTATGGCCTGGCCTGGGGCCCATCCAAAATTTGTTCATATTATTTTATAGGAAATGCATTAATTTGTAAGTAAACTCTTTGTTGATAACATGGGAAGTTTTTAAGTTGGAGATAAATAGATATATATAATCCTTAGGCTTTGACACGAATATTTGTAACTTTAAAAAATAATCATTCTTACTGTATGCAAATGTATCGTGACACACCAGCCGGGAACAGGCCTTATTGAGTTACTTGCATAATGTGTTCGTTTTGAACCCCAGAATTGCCTTCACAGTTGTCAGTGGGTCCACTCAATGAGATTCTTCTGTTGGGGTCCAAAAACACAACAGTACTTTTGACTGATTATGTAAAATTGGTACTTTGGACAGGTAGCTGGCACACTGGCAGGTACTAAAAATATTCACTTGACTGAATGAGTGAATGAACCCATACTACAGGAACAATTACATATGAATACATGTAAATATATACCATATTTCATCACTGTTAAGATGCAATTTTCTCACATTCTAATTAATATCTCTGAAAATAAGATGAGTCTTAAATTAATAATGTTGGCAGCATTTTTTTCTTTCAGATAAAATTAATGATATATTTTACAGTATATATATTTTTTATCTCAATGAAGTGAACTTTCTATTTCTTCTTTACCTGTGTATTGTATATTCCTGTTGGGTAGGCCTGTCCCTTCATTACTTTAAGAGGTACTATATTCATTTCTCATAATACACAATTTAAAGTAGAATATTTTCATTAGCTTTTCTTTTAATAGTTTTAAACGTGTTCACATCGGCTACCATTCATTTACATAGTGAGTGGGGTGTAAAAACATTCTCTCTCCTCTGATAAGTGAGCTGCAGAATTGTCAGCTGCAATTGCCTGCTGACATAGGAATGACAAGTTAGTCTCTTCTAGCATGGGGTAGGGTGTGGGCATTCAAGAACCATCCTGGATTGAGCAGATTGAGCTCTACTTCAAGAAAATTTTCCCATTACTCAGTGGTCACTTCCTGTACAGTCTGTTAAGGGTTCCATCACCTCTGCAATATCTAGATTTTAACTTCTTAGCTTTTGACTCCCAGTTCTGCATGGGCTCCATTATCTGTCTTTATGTTCATTATTTAAGTGTTGCTGTTAGAGTGGGTTGTAGAATGCTGTCTGAATTGTCATGGCAACCAGAAACTCATTTTTCTAATCTTGGTTATCAATTATAAATCCATTAGATAAAAAGGCTCCACATGCCAGATCTAGTCAATCTTGTATGGATGAGTTTTTCCCCCCACCCCAAATATTTTAAGATTAATTAGATATCAGATTCCCAAATGTTTTCTTCATGGGTTAGTGTTCCAATAGCCTAAAGACAATGACTGTTTGGTGAGTTTGGGGACAATAATATGTGAATTCAAAGCTCAGAGTCCCTGTCATTTGTCTAGATTATTTTCTCCTTTTTACTTTTCTGTGATAATTAAATGTGATTACAGAGAATTTATAAAAGTAGAGTACTCATCCTAAATGCAATACTTTAATATATCAGCCTGAGGAAATTCACTGGCTTATTCTTTGTAGATGGGAAGGGGTCCTTTTAATTTTGTTCAAAATTTTATAGCTTCCTCTCCCAATGGTATTAACAATACCTTAAAAGAGGTGCTAAGTACTGTTTCTTTTCCTTCAATTCCTGGAATACAGAGCAGCATAGGAGATGGAAGGCTATGACTCACTGCCTTAATATCTAAGTTGGAAGTAGAAATGTGTGTACTTTCATAAAGGATTTAATTCATAGTGGTTCAAAACACTATGCTTGGGTTTGAATTATTGCCTTTGCTTTTGATGATAGTGGTTGTGTATAAATGCAGAATGATTACTGATTGCTTTGATGTGATTTATGATGGCCTGAGTGGATATCACAATGGATGACAGACACAGTAGTCTGGGCTTTCCATTGTATCTCCGTGTGTTCTTTCTTAGCATGTAGGGAACAAGAGTAGGATTTTTGCTCTGGTAGCTCAGTGGATGGGACTGTGCAGAGATAGTTCATGCCATGTGTTATGAAATGTACCTTGGGATGTGCATTCTGTAGTTTATGAGCCATCAACTTATTGGGCAATATCCTAGCTGATTTTTTTCATGGAGAATATAGCGTCTTCTTTAGTTTTTATTATTATTTATGCTAGGTGCTTTCCTTTTCATTTGAAGGCTCTCTGGATAATTCAGGTGGAAAAAAGAAATAAGTGTGGTTTAGAAATACCTGAGTTGTCTGCTAGTCTTGAATTCTCCTAAGCTTGGTACGCTCAAACAAGGGTGCACATCAAAGAAGCTTTGTCAATAAGAATGTTAAAGACGCCCAGACCTCCTGATTCAGAAAATTCCACAGATAGGACCCTGTTGTGTCTTTTTAAAAAGATTTCAGGTGTCCCTGGACCTTCACTCTGGGTAAGAACCACAGACCTATTAAATACTCTGCTACCAATTTATTTGATGTATACCTGAGGATCAATAGCTTTTCCAAGGCTTCACAGGTAATGAATGGCCAGCTCAGATGGTCACTTGACCTATCCAGTGCTTTTTCTGTCATACTAGAAATCATTCCTACATATTCTTTTAGATGCCCCTGTAATTCCACCAAAATAGTTTAACAAATGCTCTGGTTGTTCATTGAAACTGGTTATTGGCGGGGCGCCTGGGTGGCTCAGTCGGTTAAGCGGCTGCCTTTGGCTCAGGTCATGATCCTGAGGTCCTGGGATGGAGCCCCACGTCCGGCTCCCTGCTCAGCGGAGCGCCTGCTTCTCCCTCTGCCTACTTGTGCTCTCTATCTCTCTGTCAAATAAATAAATAAAATCTTAAAAAAAAAAAAAAGAAACTGGTTATTGGCCATGTAACTGCATTGAAAGGATTTCTCTTTCTCATTAATCAGGAGGAATTCAGTCAACTTTGTGACTTGCATTTAAAAACAATCATACAAACAAAACAACATTCTAATAACCCTTGAAATTCTGGACTACAGGAACATCTAAACTAACAAATGGGAACATCATTAAAATTTCAGGGAGTTTTCATAAAGACAATGATGTGCATAAGATCATTCTTAATGATATGATTGTCTTGTGATTATTTTGGAAGCAGTGGTTGGCTGGAAGTGAGGAAACTCAGCTTTGGTCCTGATATTCCCCCTGACTTAATCAAGCACGAAAAAAATTTTTATTTACTTGCATTATGGATAAACACTTAAATAAAAGTATTGTTTGGTAGAAGCAATTATCCATATATATATATATATATATCTCCATATATATATATATATATATATATATCTCCAAATAATTATCCACTAAGGAAACAAGAATCTGTGTTCTTTCAGATGCCAGTTTTGTGTGGCTTGTTACTGAATTTTTATGTGTATCAGTTGTTGCTAGAAAACAAAAACAAAGCCCCTATCCTTCATCTAGGGCCTTGCTGCTTAAAGTATGGTGCCAGGATTAGTGACATCAGCAGATTCTCAGGTCCACCCAAACCTAATGAATCAGAATCTGGATTTTACCAAGAGTCCCAAGTGATTTCTGTTCACATCAAAGTTTGAGAAGCTCTGGTTTGGAGTGGTGTATGTTCTAGCACTGATGTAAAATTCTATTATGAAACAAGTTAAGCAGCTGTTGATGAGATGTGCCCAGGGACAGCATCAGTCTGTCAGCATACCAAGAATGCACTTGGAACATGCCACTGTTCATCCACTGGAGAGCTCTGTGATAGCAAATGGTGTTTACCATTAAGAAATCTCCCCCTTGGGGTGCTTGGGCAGCTAAATTGGTTAAGCATTTGCCTTCAGCTCAGGTCATGATCCCAGGGTCCTGGGACCGAGCCCCATGTAGGGCTCCCTGCTCAGTGGGGAGTCTGCTTCCCGTCTCCCTTTGTCCCTACCCCCCCCCACTCATGCACTCTCTCTCTCTCAAGTAAATAAATAAAATCTTTAAAAAAGGAAACATCCTTCTTAATGTTTCTTCTGTCTGGTACATACCTTGGAAAGTACCATTTCTAAGCTCCATTTTAAAGCTCTGAGGTGATGAGGGGCCATGTCACCCATCATGGAGCCTAAGTTGTGGATCTATTTGAACAGGCACACAAGCTCATTAGTGTTATCTGAGTGATGGGGGCTGTTCTGTGACATCACTCGTGTCTTTCAGGTTCTGGTTCTTTCTGTTTTCCTGGTTTATGCTTTGACTCTTCTCCTCCAGCCCAGAGGATTTCTGACTTTTACCTCTCTGCACACCTCCTCCAGTCTGGGCCAGACCTCTGTGTGCTTGGGTCTAGTCTGAATACTTTTGTCAAGTTTCTCTTGTGTCTTCTTGTCCTTTTTGGACATCCTGAGACTCATCTGAGCACACCTCTCCAGTTCTGAAAATTTTTTGTCTTTTCTGGCTCTGCCTGATGGTGGACTCTCCTCTCCATGCTGGAGGTGGCTGCTTGTGTGCTGTCAGTAGGACTGCTCCTACCCGGGGATGAACGCAGCTTCTGACCCTTCTCTTCCAGGCTTGCTCTGCTTCAAGCCAGTCCACAGATCTTCAGTGTCCCTTGCCTTGCATGGAGGTCTAGGCCCATTAGTCTCTCTTCTGTGGAATGACATGAGATTATGAATGTGCTACAAAAAAGGTAAGGCTGTGAGCACATTAGTCATGGGGGACTGAATTTTGGGTTCAATTTCAGCTGTCAGAACAGCCAATTCTGCTAAATAAAAGCATGAGCAATACACAGTCTCATTTGGTTAATAGAAAAAGCTGAATCTCACAATCAAATCAGATTGGCTATTTTATGATCCAATCCATTGTGGAGATGAAATAATGTGTCTTAATCTCCTAGCAGGATGCTTGGTCTACAGCAGGTGTATTAATAAGTGCTAGTTCTCTTTTTCCTGGCAATTAGTTCAATAAAATTGGAAAGGGCCTGCTTTGATGTCATGGGTCAACCTGGCTTTAGTGTCTGTATTCTGTCTGTGTTCCTGGGGGCATAGATTAGGCATCATAAGAAAAATCTGAGGCCATTCAATTCTACTGGACAGCCCAACCATTTCACTCAGCAGCACATCATCAAGAAAAATCATTTTTTTTTTGACAATGGTTTTCCTGTAATTGATAAAAGCTACAGAACAGTCTTTGCAAAACCCAGGGTCTCTCTAGAAGTGTGATGCCAGCTTGCGAATGAACAGTATGCGTTCTGTTCAACTTGGTTCAAATCATTGAGCATCTGGTTTATGCAGATAATAGAGAGCATTTGTCCAGACACCTGGCATGTGCAAATTGCTTCTCATTTTTATACTTGCAAATGAGGAATCCAAGACCCCTGCAAGGTTATGAATAAATAACAGGGCTAAAGGCTTACAGACCAAAGTCATCATTAAAATAAACAAGCTTTCACTCAAGATTTAACAAGACAGCCACTCTGCAAGTAGTGCATTCTCAGTTCTTCACTGTCATCTTTGTGGCTTATGTTCACCAGTCATTTCTCTCTCTCTCTCTTTTAAAGGGATTGTCCTCATTGCCTCATTTTGATGGTCTCTGACACTTGGTGCACTAAGGAAATACAGTTTAATATAGTGAACTGGGTTGGTACCAAGATGCAGTTACAGGCCTTTGACTTTTTCCCTTTGGTAAAGTCTCATAAAAGAGTTGGCCCTGGACAAAATTCTAAGTGTATCCTTCCATTCTCTGAGGTTCCTCTTTCTCTACCCTGACTTTTCCTTTTGGGGGATTGCTTCCTCCAAGTGTTCTTTTTCTTCTTCCCCCCTTTGAAAATATGTTTTCAGGAGAAATGCAGAAAAACTCATACTAATGAGCAGACAGCTGTTAAAATTGTAATATATTCCTTTTGCTGAGAATATTGATATTTTTAACTGGGGGCAAGAAACCACATGTCAAAGGAAAAAAAGGAATCTGTTATTGGAGAACGTTAGGCATTAGTGAGCAGGTGGAGAAGATATTTCGATGGGGGAATGAGATCTTAAGTTTTGTTAACTCCATACAGGCTCCTTGCTTTGCCCTACACATAAGAATGGCTGTTCTTCAGGGTTGGAAAGTCAGGACTGAGGTGAAATGGTGCAGGAGATGAGTGGATATATGTGAGGATCAGTGGAGGAACAGAGAAGGTAGAAATAATTGTGTAATGCTAAGGGATTCAAGTTACCTTATTAGTTAGGAAATTAAGGCTTTAGACTAAGAGATGGAAAACAAAGGTACTTACAATTCCTCCTTAATACATAGAGGTTATCCTCAAAATCCACTGTACTTGTAATGTAAAGGCATTCTTTTGAAGAGCAGTAAGTCCTTATGTAAAAGCTTCTAATAATTATTCATTTTTTAAAAAAATATCTTCAGTTGTTTCATGTTGGATTTGCTTAAAGTAATGCACTTTTGCACAGACAATAAACCTTAGGTAGTAAAATTTCATCAGATATAGTGTGGTAGCCAGTTTCTAAGATGGCCTCAGTAACTCTTACCTCCTGATATTCACATATTTATGTCATCTTTTCCCATACTGAATATTTTAATCTGTGCAGGATAGATCAAGCAGGATATTATAGAAGTGACACTGTCACAAACCTATAGAAGCTTCTGTCTCATACCCTCTGCGCTGCTTGCTCTGGAGGATGTTAGATGCCATGTAATAAGAACACACAGGCAGCCCCAACATAAAGCCTATAAGGAGAGGAGGAAGCAGGATCTCCTGCTATCATTCAGCTCCAACTTGCCAGCCAAATGAATGACTCCCACTGGAAGCAGGTTCTCCAGACTCAGTCAGGTCTTCAGAGGACAACCCAGCTGACATCTCGATTGCGTCCTCATGAGAGAGCCTAAACAACAACCACCTACATAAACTGCTTCCAAATTCCTGACTCACAAAAGCTATGAAAGATAATAAATGTTTTTGTTACTTTAAGCCAGTAATTTTGAGGGTAATTTGTTACACAGCAATAGATGATTTATGCATATGGATAAGACAAAGATCTAGGCTAGACTTTGGGTAGTAAAGTCAATGAATCAGGTCAATAAATGTGACTCAATGGTGTACTACGGCCGAGCATTATTCCAGACACTGTAGTCAGAATTAAAAAAACACAATATCCCCCATTCTGAGATAATTTGTGGTTTGGTTGGACAAATGAAGTTTATCCACATCACCAAAGAGAGAGCACAGGAAAAGATGTGCTTGTGTTCTGCAGATATTATGAGCTATAGAAAGGAGGACAGTTTGAGTATACCAGACAGACAGTTAATGACTTGTGGAGGAGAGAGCACCAGAGGTGTCCCACAAAAGAAGCAGGATCATGTGAATGGATTTGGGAGAGGTTTTTCTGGTGGGAAGAATGTAATCTTAAGGTATGGTGATGGAAATGAGCATGCTCATTGTGGGAGGGTTAGTGTGAGGGTGTGTGTGTGTATGTATGTATATAGATGATAGTTTCTGATTTTCTGATCTTGGAATATAATCTGAGAAGTAGAAAAATATTAAAAATTCTTAAACATTATAAATCATCTTGGAATCAGATTTTAAGAAACCTAATTTGATTTTAGACTACAGGATGAATTAGGAGAATGTGAAGATCATTGAGAGGTTCCCATGGTAATCCAGGTTTGAGAGAGATTTAGCTGGAGGTAAAGGGGATGAAGAATATGGGAAAATATGTGAGAGGGGAGGACAAAAGGGCCCAGTGACGATCTCTTTTCCCTTGGACTGCAAACAGCATAGTGTCAGGAACCGTGTTCCCACTGCCTAGCACATAACTGACATTAGTAAATGCAATATATATTTATTAAATAAATAAATAAAATGGGGCTGGTCCTTGGTAGAGATGTCAATACATTGATAGTTAATCAGCAGTTGGCACAGGTGGGGCCTTAGGAAGTGTGAACAGCTTCCCTCCAAGTCTGTTTTCCTGCTCACTGGCTTTCTTTCAGGTATGGACTCGGTGCCATGTTACTTGCTGCTCAGGGTTATTCCTCACGATGCTGCTTGCTGTGCTTGGGTTGGCCACTCCTGTTGGTAAAGTAATGACAGATATAAGGATTATTTTACTAGTATCTGGCTCTTCAGCAAATGGTAAATAAGCTTCACAAGGAGAGGTACCATGTCTGCTAGAATCTTTATCATTTCTCCAGTGCATTTTATTGTCCACATCTAAGTAAGGGATGAGATATCAAGTATTTCTGTTCTTGACCTCTGCCATATGTGTTCTCTCACTGCCTAGAATACCCCCATACTCTCCATTTCTCTTCCTGGACAGCTCTTTATTGCACTCCTCATATTCTACCTGTCCAGAAAAGAGCGAATGTAGCCAACCTGAGACTGCTGTCTTTAGAACAGCTGCTTCATGGTTGGCCCTCAGCTGGCATCAGGAATATGAAATTCTGGAGAGTTCCTACCATTCCTTAACTGATAAGAGTGGTTGGTAGTACCGAAGCTATTTATACACACACTGGACACCTGCTTACTTCTGGGAGTCTGGAAATTCGGTATGTGTGAGGCAGAGAGTGCCTACGTGCCCAGACCCCAGTAAAAATTTTGGGCATTCAGTCTTTAATGAGTTTCCTGACAGACAACATTTCACACATGTTATCACAATTCAGTGCTGGAGGAATTAAACACATTCTGTGTGACTCTCTGGGGAGAGGACTCTTGGAAGCTTGTGCCTGGTTTCCTCTAGGCTTCGCTTCATGTGCCTTTTCCCTTTGCTGATTTTATTTTGTATATTTTTGCTGTAATAAATCATAGCTGCATGTACAACTATCTGTGAGTCCTAGCAGTTCATAGAAGCTGGGGGTGGCCCAGAGGACCCCTGACCTGCCATCCATTGGCAAATTCTATCAGCACTGCTTTCACACTATATACCGAGTATGACCATTTCTCATGCCCTCCTCTGCTTCGACTCTTGTCAAAAACATTATCATCTCTCTCTTAGCTGATTCTCTTAACTGGTCTCCCTCTTTCTACTTGACCTTTTTTCTACAGCAGAACAGAGTGAACTGATTAAAACATAAACATGACCTGTCACTCCACTGCTCAAACCATCTAATGACCAGATATCCCATGCAAAGAAAAAGCAAAGTGTTTCATGACTTAAGTAGCCTGGCTGCCCATGGCTTCCCCGCCTGCTTATCTTCCTTCCACTGCCTCATTCACTTCCCTCCACAGGTTTGCTTGCTCTTCCTCACAAGCACGGTCCCCGCTCGAGCCTTCATACCCACAGTCATTTCGTCCCATGATGTTCTGCCCGGATAGATCCATGTAGCTTAACCCTTCAGTTCCCTTAGACTTTTTATCAAATGTGACCTTCTATACAAGGCCCTTCCCAGCCCCCCTACCTAAAATGTCAACCCCCTCTCCATTCTCCTGATCCTTCTTTACTTTTCCTCGTTAACACTTATCAACCACCCATATGTGTTGCTCATTTACCTTGTTTGTTGTCTGCATCTCTGGTATGTAACTTTCACGAGAGCTGGGATTTTCGTCTGTTGTGTTCATTAATATATCTCCGGTGCCTACGACAGTTCCTGACGTCCTGACATACAGAACGAACCCAATAAACACTTGTCAAATGAATGCATAAGTTAATGAATGAATAATACACAAACCAACCCATAATCTCACCTTTTCTGTACAGCTTTTCCGAATTCCCCAGAACCTTTTGTATATACCTTTTTTTTTGTAATTTATCTCATTTTCCTTGTTTGCTACTTCTGACTGACAATCATTTCCTTAATTCTCTTTGTAGTTTCTGCACTTAGAACAGTGCCTGGTGTGTTGTAATTTTTAAAACAAGGGTTACAACAATAACACATTTTTTAATGAATGAATGAATGAATGAATGAATGAATGAATAAATAAATAAGCTTTTCTTATGATGGGAAATTGCTTCCCAAATGATGATTCCATATTATACTGCCATTAGCAGTATATGAATAAAGTGCTTTCATTAAGAGAAGTCAGGATTTGGGTTTGTTTTGCTAACTCAGTCATGCTAAGTGGTTATGTTGTACTTTTGTTAGTTTCTTTGATTGCTACTGCTTAACTCTTTTCACTTCTTTTTATCAAATCTGTAAACCTATTCTGCTTGACCTAATTTGTAGTTTATTTTAGAAGTAATAAAAAAAAAACTGAAGGTTCCAAAAAATATGGAAATTAATTCTTTTTCCCATCACCAGGCTTGGAGAGTGTGTGTGAGTCACAGCCCCCGATGCCTCTGGGGCCAGTCAGGCAGCAGAGATGAGTGAACCTGGAAGTGAATGTCCTGTCAGTGAAGACAGGATGTGCATTCTCCGCTGCCCATTGCAGCTGGGACTCAGTACAGCTAATTGGTGCCATGTGGGGGAAGTGGTTTCAGTGTTGCCAAAGTTCCTTTTCCAAAATTAAATCTTTTATTTCTTAGGCCTAATGATGAAAACCTTGAGGGAAAAATACCGACTAACATCAGCAGTAAAAATAATCACCTAAAAGGTAATGAAATGGTAAAATGCTATGAAGTAATCAACAACACGTGGTAACAAGTGAAGCTGTGATACAGACTCGCCACCCTCCAGAGTGCTGAACATAGTATATGTTTCATATTCAGGTCTCCGGGAAGCACAGGAATGGCTTATGATGATGAAGAATTCATTTGTCTTTCTTTTTGTTCCCCTTTATCAGATTTCCAAATTGTAATGATTGTCTACAGTTGGTTAAAGGCTGCTGTTACGTTTGGTTTGGAACATGGTGATTCATTTACAGCAGCTCTCAAATCCCTGCTGGATATGGAGGGGAAGCTTCTGGCCAGCAGAAAGCACGCATTGTGCACATTTTATCAGCCACACAAGATAGCGGACTGCTTCATTTCCCTCTCCAGCTGCCCTCTGCAAACACTGTCCTGGAATTTTGTGCCATATCACTCGGGCTCTTATGAAAATCTATATTCTTGAAGAAATTGCTGTGTTTTCAAAGAGTTGCTTGCCAGAAAAGGGGAGTGACATGAATAATACAGGAGGGCCATCATTTGGACAGTTCCCTGGGTGGTCAGGTCTAGCTGGCCTCCTAGGGTGAGCAGCATCTGTTACACAGACTTCCAGTTTTCTTCTCACCAAAGGATGATTGAGAAGCTATTGAACGCATGTTGAGACTCTTCTCAAATTCTGTAGGTGGCATTCCCAAAGCTAAACTCTTGGCAATCACCTTGTGTTAATCTTTAAAAAATTTTTCCTTCTTGAAATACGAGGTTTTCTATAGCTGCCTAGGGCATCTCGTGACACAGGAACAGCGCGCACCTGCCTTTTTCTGGAAATATCTTGTGCTTATTACAACTTAAAATTCCAGGGCAGGCCGCTCTCAACCAGGTGCTGTGCAAGGATGTAAAAGAGGGAAGAGTTTGGTTTATCTTGCCTAACAGGAGGTAGCACCAGAGATGCCTGATAGGGGCTTATTCAGTTCTGCTCAGGACATGATTATTATGTTGGTATATTAAGAAAATTACCAAAACCCATTTTCATAATATCATGTAATGACTGTACTTTATCACAGCCCTGTTGTTGTGTAGTCTAAACATTATTGCCATATCTATCACACCAGTAGCATTGTTTTCATATCCTATCTCTCTTTCGTTTCCTTTCTCAAACAAGGCAACAAGTAACGTGAGCTCCCTTTAACTTTCCGTGTGCAAAACTTTACAATAATTGACTTTATTCCTTTTTAAATATTTTCTAAACTTAGAATTAGTTCCTTGATGTTTGGATGAGGTCTTATACATGTCCTTTCAAAGACATAAAGCTACTTAGGAAGTGGTTATGGCTCCTTCTTAAATCAAAACAAAAAACAAACCAGAAAGCCCAGTAATAAGATGCTTAAAGGACTGGTCATTAACTTGTAAGAATATATGAGACTCAGAGGCTGCTTTGTATCGGGTATGGGCTTAGTAGATTAAAAACATTCATTGTTTTTATAAATAGACCTTATTTAGTGAATATTATGTTTCTCTTTTTTACAAAAAAGAATAATAACAAAAACAAATAATAAGGGACAAAACTTTCTATCAGCCTTGCTATGTGAAACAGAATACTTTATTTTTGCAAATAGCAGAAGAGATTCAGGATGAATCTACACAGATAAATTAACTGAGGCTTTTTGATATTGCAAAAGAAACAAGTTCAGCAAACTGATTCATTACCATACTGGTTATGTTGTGTTCAACTTTAGTTGCTCTTCACAGTGACATTGATTTTTTTAATGTCACAGGATCATGGGTTTCCACATGAGTTCTGTGTCCTTTAAAGCAGACATCTTGGGGATGCTGGACATGAAGAAAATGAATCAAATGTTTCAACGACTCTTTCCTTTGAGTTGTCTTGAGAATATCTGGCACTGTTTTTAACATTTTCAGTGGTGACAACTTTTCAGTGTTTGGAGACTAGTTTTGAAAAAGTGAAGAAAAAAAAAAAAAAGGAGAAAAGCAATCCAGAGCTAAGTCTAGAGAATAAGGTAATAATTACTTTACTTGAGTTTTAATTGAGAAATGAATATAAAGTAACAACCATAATTTTTCCTTCCTTCCTTCCTTCCTTCCTTCCTTCCTTCCTTCCTTCCTTCCTTCCTTCCTTCCTTCCTTCCTTCCTTCCTTCCTCCCTTCCTTCCTTCCTTCCTTCCCTCCTTCTTGGCTCATACATAAACTGCTTCTGAGAAGGAAATTTCAAAAATGTTTTCTGTGTGGAATATGTATGAAATCAGTAAATATTTTTCCATGTGACAGCTTTGATTACTACTACTTTGAGAAGCAAGTTCTGGTGTGTTTGTAAAAAAAAATGTATCTTATCAAACTGTTAACCCTAGTGAAAATATCATCTCTGGTTATCTATTACTATATACAAACTATCTGAAAACTTAGTAATGAAAACAGAAATAGTCTTATTATGCCACAGTTCCATGGGTCAGAAAATGAGGCAGGGCATAGCAGGGGTGGCTTGCCTCCACCCCCTGACAGCAGGGGCCTCTACTGGGTAGCTCCCTGGGCACTGTGGCTGCCACCTCAGTTCTGGCTGTGGTCTGAGTTCCCTGGTTCTTCTCCATATCCAGGATGGCATTTTTCACTCACATTTTTAGAACCTGGCTGAGGATGACTGGAATGTCTGGCATTGGCTGGTCTTTTCTCCCCATGGGACCTCTCAAAATGTCTAGCTCCTACTTCCTCACGACGTGACAGTCTTAGCAGCAGTGGCTGGCTTTCCTCAGAGTGAGCATTTCCAGGAAGCAAGAAGTGGAAGTTGTCTCTCTCAGAGGCATCTCTGCTGCCATATTCTCTGGGTAAAAGCAGTTCCATAGAGCCAGCCCAGATTCAAGGCCAGAGACACAAACCTCAGAATTGAAGGAGAAGAGTGTCAAAGAATTTGGGGGTAATCTTTAATCCACCTGTGAAATGTGAAGTATAGATTTGTCTCAGAACACTGCATATAGATGCTCAGAATCTGGATACACTTATTGTAATAAATTTATTTTAATGTGGAGATAATTCTTAATTTATGTATCTACATGGCAGACTTATTCTAGAAAGTAATCTGTCAGCAAATTTTGGATACTTTATTTGGAAAATAATCACCAGATAGATTAATATGGTTTACCTATGCCATATTATAAATCATGTATTCCTCTCTACCTTGTTCATGTTCATTTCTTTTCTTAAAATATTCTACTTATAGTCATGCTTGCTTTTCTTCCTGAAATTTCTGTCTATCCACCAAAATCCTTGCCTTCTGTTAAGCCTTTTCTCATCCCCAAATCAGATATTTTCTTTATTTCTTCTAACTTTCTGTAATTTTTTTTTTGGACCTTTGTTATGATTCTTTACATACTTTACCTTGGATTAAAGCTACTTATTTACTCATTATCTTTTCAGCCCTGATAAGCTCCTAGGAGGTGGGACTGTTTCTCATTTATTTTTTCATCTGATGCTGTGCTTTTAGTCTGGTGTCTTGCCCAGAGGGAGTGCTTGAGAAGTATTGTTCAAGACGAATTATTGAAAGATTAATGCATCAGGGTTTCTGTTGATTGTGCTACTTTTATAGAAAGATCAATTATTCTTAAAGATGTGGTAAATTGAGCACTTAACCTGGCTAGAACAACGTCAAGTACTTTACATACACCATCCATTCAGCGGTTATTAAAAAAATGCCCCAGCACTTGCCTAAGCACTATGCTAGGCAAACAATTAAATGCAGCTTCCTCACTCAAGGAACACTCATTCTGATGGAGGAATTGGACATCACACAATAAAACTGTAGATAATCATTTGGTAGGATTATGATAAATGCTATTATAAAGAAGTGCAGTGTGCTAGGGGAAGATAGAACAGGGAGATCTAACCAGGCCAGAGGAGTGGTGGTTAAGGAAGGCTTCCATGTGAAGGTGACTTTTGAGTGAAATTTTAGGGATGATGATAAAGATGATGATGGCCACATCCTAATTGTTGGAACCTGGGAACATGTTAAATTACATAGCAAATGGGACTTTGTAAATGTAATTAAATTAAGAATTGTGAGTTGGGAAAGTTATTCTGGATTATCTAGGTGGGCCCAGTGTAGTCACAAGGGTCCCTATAAAATGGAGGCAAGTAGGTTAGAGTTTTTAAGAGAAAGATTGGTAGCTGCTATGCTCTGACTTTGAAGGTGGAGCAGAAATCAAGAAGTGCAGTGGTTTCTAAACCTGGAAAAGACAAGGGAACAAATTCTCCCCTCAAGCTTTCAGAAGGAACCCATCCGTGCCAACATCTTGATTGTATCCCAATAAAATCTATTTCAAGATTCTGACCTCTGAAACTAACAATTTGTTGTTTTAAGCCATTAAATTTGTGGTAATGTGTTATAGTAGAAATAAGATATGAATATATGATGGAAGAAATAGTTTTAGCTAGTAAAATTTTTATGTGCAAGATTTGTGCACAGGAGGGCATCTTATTTATGCGTATGGGCCTTAAACAATGATTTGCTCATATTGATTGAGGGTGCTTTTACCGATGAGGAAAAAACATGCACAGAACCTAAATTCATGCCAGTAATCACTTTATTTCTCTTTTTCCTTACCATGGTATTATTTTTTTCCCCTTGTTTGTTTTAAGACTAGTCAGAAAAAAAATAAACTGGAAAGTTTTTTGAGAAAAGGATTTCCCAAGATGTTTCTGTGTCTGGCATTATGAAACTTCCCCAGTGAAAATGATAACTGGAAAGCATAAAGCTCTTCAAAGTTCATGCAGAATGAGAGCCTGGCCTTTTGGGCAGAAGGATACCATCTGCCATCACCATGACTCTGTGCCAGAACAATTACTTGCCTGTCCTAGGAAGGTGATTTTCAGGCAAGAATTTCTAACATAATCCATTCCAATTAATATGATATTTTAGAACTTTTGGGTAATTCTGCATTATTCTTGGTACTGAATGGTTTAGTAGTAAAATAGACCACTTTAAAATGATTCTTTTCTCTCCCTCCTTCTGTTCATATTTTATAGACATGTGGCCATCTGATCTCTCACTAAAACCATTTACTCTGTAGCTAATTGCAGAGCATTTTGGCCTGGCTGGACATAAGTTTTCAGTGTGCCTGTTGTGTATGCTTTTGTTTGTCAGAAAGTAAAATCTAAAACATTTAACAAACACCCTTACTTCTGATGAATAAACATAGAGACAAAGATTATATTATGAAATTCAATATAAAAGTAAAATTCTAGCTTAATACTAGGAATTGTGCTTTCTTTTTTTTTAAGATTTTATTTATTAATTTGACAGAGAGAGAGAGAGAGACAGTGAGAGAAGGAATATGAGCAGAGGGAGTGGGAGAGGGAGAAACAGGCCTCCTGCTGAGGAGGGAGCCCGATGCGGGGCTCGATCCCAGGACCCCGAGATCATGACCTGAGCCGAAGGCAGATGCTTAATGACTGAGCCACCTAGGCGCCCTGTGCTTTCTTAAAGTTTATTAACTTTCTGTATTTTATAGTTAGCTCTTAGGGTCTTTAAGACCATAATAACATTCTGAAAACAAGATGCTAAAGTTACTAATGTCCTTTAATTATTGAATATTTCTCTTAAAATTCTGTTAAAATAAAATTGGTCATAAATCATGGCTATCAATACTGCTCTATTTAATAAAGTAATTATTTCTATCAATGAAGAAAAATATTTGCTTAGAATGCTAACTTAGACCCTACCTATGAGCAAAATTGCTACTCTTGTTGAAGCTTGTTATGATGTCAGGTTTATTATAATAGAATTGAAATTGCTCTAAAATCACATATTCCCTGCCCAGCATTAGGGCTAGGACTGTGACAGACTATTTACATTTGAGCCCTTTAGTAATTTTTACTTTCTTCCTCTCTAAACATGCCTGAAGTATGTAATTAACTTCCATTATTTAACACAGAGCTTTACTTCCCTAGGTAGGGAGGGAGCAAGTCACTGTCAAAACAAGGTTGTGGGGTGTTGCATGTAGTTTGGGAAATCTCATTTGTGATTCTGATCCAGGGCTCTCCACCTCTCCACTCAACTCTCTCTCTCTCTCTCTCTTTTTTTTTTAAGATTTTATTTATTTATTTGACAGAGAGAGAGAGAGCACAAGTAGGCAGAATGGCAGGCAGAGGGAGAGGGAGAAGCAGGCTCTCTGCTGAGCAGTGAGCCCCATGCGGGACTCAATCCCAGGATCCTGGGATCATGACCTGAGCTGAAGGCATATGCTTAACCTACAGCCACCCAGGCGCCCCTCCACTCAACTCTCAATATAAAAAATGTTTTTGTGGAATATCTTTTACTTTATAGCAGACTTGAAGGCAAATAGCCTTTCAATGAGACAAAGGTCGATACCAAATATCATAATCCCAAGAAACTGGAGTTATTCTCTCTAGAAAGAAGTAGCCAGAAATATCACAGAGAGGTGTGATAAAAGAGGAACCATATTAGACGTTGTTGGTACTCTGCCCATCTTCTCTCACCTTTACCTGTTGGTTGCACTCTGACCAAATTCCAAATGCATTTCTCTGCCTAGGGGCTTTGTCCACATTCTAGAGGTGACTTTGCTGCCCACAGGCTAACTACTTAACACATCCATCACCTCACACAACTACTATTTTTTCTTTTTGTATTGGAACATTTAAAGTACTTTCTTAGCAACTTTCAAGTATGTAATACAATATTGTTAACTATAGTCACAATGCTGTATATTAGATCCACAGAACTTACTCATCCTGTAACTGGAAGTTTATCCCTTTTGACTATTATCACCCCATTTCCCTCACCGCAGCCCCTGATCACCACCATTCTACTCTGTTTCTATAAGTTCAGCTATTTTTAGATTCCACATATAGGTGAGATCATATGTATTTGCTTTCTCTAACTTGTTTCATTTAGCATAGTGCCCTCAAATTCCATTCATGTTGTTGTAAATGATAATATTTTTATGGCTGAATGATATTCATATTATTTAATTATATGATATATAAATATTGTATGTTATTCTATTAATAACCATATCATTTTATTAATAATAATATATTAATACTATTTATAAAATGTGACTATATATACACATATGTACAATATATATACTGTATATCTATATATAGTATATCTATATGTATATTTTATTTATATATGTACACAGTTGACCCTTGAACAATACCAGTTTGAACTGAGCAGGTTTACTGATACGTGGATTTTTTTGATAAACACAGTAAATGTATTTTCTCTTCCTTATGATTTTCTTAATAACATTTTCTTTATGCATACTTTGTTGTAAGAATATGGTATATAATATATATAACATACAAAGTATGTGTTAATTGATTGTTTATATTATTGGTAGGACTTCGGGTCAACAGTAGGCTATTGGGAGTTAACTTTTGGGGGAGTCAAAAGTTATGCATGGATTTTTGACTGCATGGGAGGTCAGTGCCCTGAACCTCCATGTTGTTCATGGGTCAACTATATATATATTATATATATGTATTATTTTATATGTATGTTATATATATATATAAAATCACATTTTCTTTATCCATTTATTTATTGTTGGACACTTAGGTTATATCCACTATTATGAATAATGTTGCAATAAATATTGGGGTGCAGATAACTCTTCAAGATAATGATTTTATTTCCTTCAGCCATATACTGAGAAGTAGAACTGCTGGATCATATGGTTATTCTGACATTTTCAGGAACTTCCATACTGTTTTGCGTAGTGGTCGTATCTGTTTATATTCCAATCAACACTGCATGAGGGTTTCCTTTTCTCTACATACTTGCCAACACTTGGCATCTCTTATCTTTTTGATAAGAGCCTTCTGACTGGTGTTAACTGACATCTTATTGTGGTTTTGATTTGCATTTCTCTGATGCTTAGTGATATTGAACAACTTTTCATGTGCCTGTTGGTCATTTGTATGTCTTAAGAAAAATGTCTGTTCAGGTCCTTTGCCTTTTTTGAAATCAGATTACTAGTGTTTTTTTGCTACTGAGTTATATTAATGCCTTGTATATTTTGGATATTAACCCCTTATCTGATGTATGGTAACAAATATTTTCTCCTGTTCCATAGGTTGCCTTTTCGTTTTGTTGATTGTTTCTTTTGTTGCACAGAAGCTTTTTCATTTGATGTAGTTCCACTTGTTTGTTTTTGCTCTTGTTGCTTGTGCTTTTGGTGTCATATCTAAAAAGTTATTGCCAAGACCAATGTGAAGGAGATCTTTTCCTATGTTTTCATGTAGGAATTATACAATTTTAGGTTTTACATTCAAGTTTTTAATCCATTTTGAGTTAGTTCTTGTGGTGGTGTAAGCCAGGGTCCAATTTCATTTATTTGCATGTGAATATCCCATTTTCCCAGTATCATTTATTTTAAAGACTATTCTTTCCTCATTGAGTATTCTTGGCTCCCTAATCAAACATTAGTTCATTGTATATACATGGATTTATTTCTGGACTATCACTTCTGTTCCACTGGTCTGTATGTCTGTTCTTATGCCAATACCATACTGTGTCAGTTACTATAGCTTTGTACTATAGTTTGAAATGAGGAAATATGATGCCTCCAGCTTTATTTTACTTTTTAAGATTGCTTTGGCTATTTGGGGGTCTTCTGTAGTTCCATACACATTTTAGGATTTTTTTTTTCTATTGCTGTAAAAAAAAATGGAGTTTTTGATTAGGGATTGCTTTGAATCTATAGATGACTTTGTAGTAGTATGGATACTTCAACAATATTAATTCTTCTGATCCATGAACATTGGACATCTTTTCATTTATTTCTGTCTTCTTCAGTTTCTTTCATCAGTGTTTTATTGTTTTCAGTGTACAGATCTTTCACTTCCTTGCTTAAATGTAGGTATCCCATATTTCAGATTGGGAAACACAAGCTCAAGCACAATCACCAAGAAGCTCAGGGAAGGACAAGGAAATATGAAGCCCACATTGAGAAATTCATTATTTGCCTCTCCTTACAGTTTCTTCTCAAAAGTAACTGTTTACATTGCTGATGAAAATAGCCAGTGTGTTCCTGGGCATTTTAATGAAATACACTTGATTGCTGGATTTTAAAATATCATTAAAAAATTATCATATAAGTAAGATGATGTACTCATGGTCATGGAAATCCTTTTTGGCAGGTACTGATTAAGGAGGAAGCTAATTTTCTATCAGTTGTTTTGCTTTGCTCTTCCTGCATCACATAGGGACATGAAGTATGAACCAGAGAAAATATTTTCTTAAAAAGTTTTAGTGTGGGAGAGCTAGAGTTGGTTCTGCATTTATCAAAGTAATAACCATGGAAATCAAGTGCTTCTGACTGTTAATAGCTCTGTTAATAATTCAAGGTTTTCTGTCTGTGGCATTTTAAAGAAGGCCCTTCAGATGGATGGTCATGTTTACAAAATGATTCACTCTTGTCTTACCGTTCTGAAAATATGATTGCCATTTGACTCTAAGTAAGATTATATTTATTGTTCGGTTTTTGGCTTTCTTTAAACTTATCTTCAGACATTTCAATATGTGTCTTTTAGCTTCCTGATGATTTCCATTTTTATTTTTTTTCTCAGCCCTACTGAGAAAGAGAAATGTCCAAGGCAAACAGGTTGGCTAGAGTTGGTATTGGATTTGCCCTTGATAGATGGCCTAGGAGTTGATTATCCTAGACACATGTTTGATTCAACACTTCTGGTTGTACTGGTAGCGCACTCAATCTAGACTGAGATCTGCACCAAGTTCTATAGGATTGCTCAGGGTGGTGATATTTGAGTTAAAGCTCCAGTGACCAGACTATTGTACCAGTGAGATGAATAGTTTAGTCAAATATGCAAACTCAGGTGTAAGGTGTTTGCACTTTTGTAATTCCTGGGAACTTTAAACATACTGAAAACAAATGGAGTGGAAACCCTATTTCTTGAAGATAATGCTTTAATGCTCCTTAATTTCCATCATGAACATTTAAAAAGAAGTTCAAAGAGCATTGTGAATGAATACCAACCTATCAACTCATGAAATCTTGCTGAGGTCAAATGAAAAAAATCACAATAAACATTAAAGATACAATTAACACTGCCATACTGTAGCATTTTCTTAGGAAGCCAGGGGATGCATCACTATGCCAGAGCAGTTACAGCAATGAATGGTCAAGAAGGACGGGTACGCATTTTAAGATCTGGTAGAAATCTTTGCTTCATTTAACTTGGATTAGATTAACTGATTTAAGGTACTTCGTTGAATTTTTTTTTAATATAGAAAAATAAACCCTAATAACAAATCATAAGAAAAATTCTCATTTGAAACAGGAATAAGAGCAACAAAACATTTCAACTGTTTGGGAAATAGGAATAGTAGAAAATAGACATTCCTGAGTGCAGTGGCTTAAATTTGATTTGCTTCTGTTGTGAGTTACAAATTAAAAAAATGTTTACAATTGTTTGAATTATGTTTAATTATATTAGTCTTTTCCTTGGAATGCAGAGAACACTTAGAGTCTTTTAATCAGTGTGTCTCTAAGGCAGCACAATCCTATTGGAGAAGGGAGGGTGGAACTCATTAGAGCCCTTGCAAAAAGTGGTTAAGGAGGACAAATAAGGATGATAGCTATGGGGGGAGATAAGTGGCCATCACAATGGTGGTAGCCACTAGGAACTGTTAAGTATTGCTGGCTAGTAAACAGAACCAGAGGAAAAGGACCGTTTTCTCTAAGGTTACCCCCCTGCCTAAGTCATGGTGATGCTTGTAGTAGGCCCATCTGGCTGATCTTCTGAAGCCCTTCCCATGTGCCTACTTTGAAGAATTTTAGGAGACAGGACTGTTTTAAATAGAGCTTTAAATACAGCTTCCGGCTAACTTAGATTCTTGGAATCTTAGTTTTTCTTATCCCTAAAATAATAACCATTTTCCAGGAAAGTTATAAAAGCCAAATAATATATATTAAAAAGTTTTGAAACTTGTCAAATAGTATCTAACTATTAAGATGGTGATATCATAATACCTACCATACTTATTATCTGCCAGGCATAGTTTTAGGTACTTTGTACACATTATTTTGTTTAATCCTTGAGACAAGTCTATGAAGTGGGTAATACTATCATCACCTCTGTTTTACAGGTAGGTAGTAATTAAGAAACAGAGAGACTAAAGTTTTCCAAGGTCTCGGTAAATGGTAGAGCTCAAAGTTAATCCTGGACAGTCTAGCTTGAGAAGCCATGAATCTCTACATTCCACTGCCCCTCTTTCCTGATATACACCCAGTAAGGATGACAGTGACAAGCAGGGATGAAAATAATGAAGCTGACTATTGATGATAAGTATCTAATTTAGGAAATTATTTTTTGGACCAAATATACCTGAACATCTGATAGCCTGACACCAGATACTAACTCTTATAAAATTCTTAATCTGTGTAATGAATAGAGCTAACCTGGGAAGTTTCCCTCAAATAAACTCCCACTCCAATATTCTAACTCTGATTTACAGAAACGATATACATTATGGAGTACAACATTTAGAAGGACTTTGCAAGTCAAGACATTTTGAACTTTCAGTAAATAGCTGTATTGCTAACTAAGCTCCCTATTTCACTGCCTGTCGCCTTTGGGTCTTTGGAAAAGGGATGGGCTAAGCTTTTTCCAGGGCTCCAAATTTCACTGTCACATGCCCATTCCTTTTTTTCCCCTGACAAAAATGTTAATATTCTTGGCAGAGGTATAGTTTAAAAAGTTTTAAACTTTTAATAAGTTAGTACAGGTGGCATATATCTGTCAGAAATTTTTCAAATCACAGCTTAGAACGGAATAGTCCTCTGTTATAAAATATACAAGATCCTTAAATGGAGGATGAAGTGTAGAAATCTGGTCCAGGGGCTCCTGGGTGGCTTAGTCGGTTAAGCAGTTAAGTGTCACCTTTGGCTCAGGTCATGATCCCAGGGTCCTGGGATGGAGCCCTGCACTCAGGCTCCCTTGCTCAGCAGGGAATCTGCTTCTCCTTCTACCTCTCCCCCCCCTCCTTTCCCCTCCATTCCCTTCCTCTCTCCTCCCCTCCCCCCTCCCCGCTCATCATGCTCTCTCTCTCTCTCAAATAAATAAATAAAAACATTGTCTTAAGATTTTGTTTATTTATTTGCGAGAGAGAGAGAGAACATGAGCAAGGTGAGGGGCAGAGGGAGAATCAGGCTCTCTGCTGAGCAGGGAGCCAGATGCAGGGCTCAATCCCAGAGACCCTGGGATCATGACCTGAGCTGAAGGCAGACGCTTAATAGACTGAGCCACCCAGGCGTCCCAATAAATAAAATCCTTAAAAATAAATAAATAAATAAATAAATCTTTTTTCCAAAGGTGGTAAGCCTTGGGTAGGCAGGAGGCAAACCGAGGGCATTGGAAATGGGGTCAGGGAGAAAGTATTAATTAAAAGTTTGGAGGATTATGAAGGGGGGATGTATGGAACAGGTATCATCAAAGCAAACTTCACAATTTGGGAGTTTCACAAAAATAAAAATCTTTTAATATTCACAGATAAAGACAGACTGTATGGATGCTTATGCTGGCAAAATGGAGAACACATGAGAGAGATCATCAAAAGAACTGAGAGTCATTTATTTGGCTTTTCAGTGTGTATTTGGAGAAAGAGAATGTTATGTCTCAGGATGCATTTCTTTCTTTATTAGACTCTTTTGTTTGTAAAAACAGAGATCTGCTCAAGTTTCTTTTAGAAAAAAAAAAAAAAAACAGTGTTATTTTAAGAATGTACCAGATCTAGAACTTGAGATGGAAAGAGTTGGAAGCTAAAGCCATTCTGGGATTGCTAACTCTCTCCAGCAGCCCCTGTCCTTCTCTCTTCTGTCTGCTTTCTCACAGCTTCCTATGGCCAGAGTGACTGGTGGCTCTGCTCCCTATATGCCCTTCTAGCTTTAGCTTCTCTGCTAACTACTTCATTCTTACATCACTTTCTGATATACTTGGAAAGACAGGGAAGCTGATGGACCGTGTTTCCATACCAATTTTCTTTGTAAGTTCCTGGCCAATTTACGGATCAACAGTTGTTGGGTTGGGTAGGTGCGGAAAGAAAAGTAAAAGCCCTTAGTGAAAAATGTGTATACCCAAGGGCTTCCTCCTATAGGGAATGAGGACAATTCATGACTTTCCCTAGAAAAAAAGTGGCCGAAGTGGCCAAATAATATATAATATAAATCATAGATGAAATACATGCCTATATAACTAGATCTATAACTATAACCTCCAAACTTTAAGTAAAAATATTAAAATATACAATTTAGAGGCTGAAACTACAAGAGGAAAAATAATTAAAGCCTCAGATCTCATGTTTCAAGTGAATGATTGATCATCTTTCTAGAGGGAAAAAACAACAACAACAACAAACAAACAAAAAAACCCAGATTACTTCCCCCAGGGTCTTAGAATTAGCTGGTGTTATGGACTCACTTGTGTCCCTCCAAAATTCACATGTTGAAGCCTTAACCCCCAATGTGACTATATTCAGAGATAGAGATTAAAGAGGTCATTAAGGTTAAATGAGGTCATAAGGCTGACGCCCTATCCCCCAGGACCAGTGTTCATTAGAAGAGGAAGAGCCACCATGAGTACACATGCAAAGGAAAAAGGCCATGCGAGGGTCAGGAGATGGCCATCTGCAAGCCAAGGAGAGAGCCCTCGTGAGAAACCAACCCCTTCTGCACTTTGATCTTAGACTTCTAGCCTCTGAAAGAGTGAGAAAATAAATTGCTGTTGTTGAAGTCATGCAATCAGTGATATTATGTTGTGGTACCCCAAGCAGACTATTACAGCTAGGTTGACTTCTTGTGGGTCTGATGTTTATTACATCTTGCCTGATGGAACTGCAGACTTACTAGGTAAGCTAGGTCCTGTAACATATACACAGCTAAGTGATCTTGTGGGGCCACTTCGTCTTAGCATTTCATATTCAGCTTATTGCAGAGGGCTGCATTAATATGCAGAAACATGATTACCAACTATACCTATCATTATGTATACTATAGGTAACAGCAATATAGTCTTTGCTTATCTATCAGTCTCTGTTTCTCACTGGGCCACCAGAAAAAGACATCCATACTAAAGCAAAAACTAAAGTTGGTTTCCCTTTATGTGTAGAAAAACAAGGGATGTTATTTCTTTGTGTTTGAAAATATTTTCATGTCATTGCTGCTAACACATTCTCAGAACAAGGTACTGCAGTCAGACATTTAAGTCCTCTTACTAAGTGTTCCTGTATTCTCACTTCCAGCCTCGCTCAGTCTGGGATAAAAGGTCATACTAATGGTCACATTTAATAATCTGGTACAGTCCCTTCTGGGTAGTTTCTGGAAGCCCAGTTTCACTTACCTCAAAATTCCCTTCTTCAATTATTATTTATCTTTTAAAGTGTGATATTAAATGTTAGTATTTTAAAATTTTAAAAAAGAACCCTTGTTTTTTAGAGATACATGCTGAAATACTTATAGATGAAATGATAAGGTGTTTGAGATTTGCTTCAAAACCCAGGGTGGTTGAAGGATGGGAGCTATAGCTGTAACAAGTTTGGTCATGGGTAGAGAATTCTTGAAGCTTCATGACTGGTACAGGAAAGTTCATTACATAATTTGCTCATATCTTACATAAATTTGAAAATTTTCATGATAAGTTAAATAATTTTCTTCTTTCCAGAGCAAGAGATCTCAGGAGTGTATTATGTGTGTTCTGAAAGGTCATTGCTAATTCAAGGCTATCATTGTATGTTGCATTTTTAAGTTTTGACCTAATCAGTCTTTGTCCCCATATTACTTGCTTCTGTCATACTAAGGCAAGATTCTTCATCTTTTCTCTGGTAATCACTTGACTGAGGTTATGATCTATTAGCAGTGACAGATCTTTCAGAACATCTTCTCATCTACCCTTAGATTTTACCTCACCCTTAGAACTACAGCTCTTTTTCTCTGTGTTATGCTATTCAGTAGATGACTGTCACTTCTCTTTTCAGGGTCTAGGATAGAAGTATCAGTTAACATCTTACTGCACTCAAAATCATTTCTGTAGCTAATTCTCCCAACCATCCCTACTTACTATCCTCCCTCTTCTACCCCCAGTAAGTATTGGACAAAGCTTGTGATCCTTGATTCTCTATAACTAGAGTGTACATCTACCCCCTCCAGTATTCCCTGGGAGATCAAGGGCTGTTGACCTTTGTTCCCCAACTTCTGAAAGAGAAATCCGCACATGAACCCCAGTTCAAACAAAGCTCCTCTTGGCCCATGTCATGCAAGCACCACAATTCATTTAGAGTTACCTGAGTTTTAAGTGTCTGTACACACAGACACACACACACACGCACGTGCATGCATGCGTGTGCATGTGCACACACTCAGAGGGAGAGAGAGAGAGCACATGCAATAGAATGCTTCTAAAACCTTACTGACTGTGATTCTTGGTCAATCCAATTATACGTGATCCATGGACTCAGTGGTGTACTTGGACAGACTGACATTCTGGGTAACTACTGATTATACCTCCACAAAAATAGAACCCTGCCAAAGTTAGTTCTGGATTACTTTAGGAATGGTTCTGGTGTCAGACTGGTAAACACAGCCCAAATGGCTTGGGGTACTGGAATTTAAGAATGACTTTCTTTTTTTCTCTAAGAACATGATGTTCTTTGGTGACACAGGAAGCTCTGGGGATGGCAACCGGCAGCTTCCCCTAAGAGACCATATGTTCAACATCGACATGGAGGCTGGTATGACAGGAGTAGGTGGAGCATGTTGTTATCCCAAGCTGGCACTTGTAATCCCAAGAAAGGCTGTGGCCTTGATGACAAATAGAATTATTATGCTGCCAACCTTCCTTCTCTGGAGCTTATCCCTATGTCTTCTGAAAGTGTCTACCTTGGTAAGGTTTAGTCAAGAGATAAGACAATTTTCTACTAACAAATAAATTCTAGAAATGGAAATCAAAGTTTCACTATGTGCATTAAAAATGATTAAATTTATTGAATAGCCTTCCAAGGAGAACAGTGTGATTCTGACTCATTCCTAGTTATTTTTTCTTTGACTATTCATTCCTGAGAAAGGGGACCATTTAAGACCATTAATGACTAATGAGACTATAATCATACTCTGATACACAGATTATTTGGCCATTAAGTAGCTTCTTAGGGGGTGGTATTACAGAGTGGGAAAAGCATGGTAAAGAATATTTTCCTATGAAAGAGCAGAATTTCTTTCAAAGATAAATGCAGTTGGAAAAAGACTTCAGGAAAAATATGGCCTGGCTTTACATGATAAACTCCCTGATAGATGGTTTCCTTCCTGAAAGTAAAGGTATCTGGTAAAGCTAGCCCACGCCTTCTCATGGTAATCTTAGTTGGTATTTAAGAACATTTATAGGCAGATAGTTCTTCCTCATAACTAACCTCCTTTTCTTCCTTGTTTCCTCTTTTTCAGGCCTGGAGGAAATGGAACCCTCTAGTCACTCTGCTTCATTCAAATCAATGAAGGCAGTCTTTTTGCATCCAAGTTAAATAAGTACAGTTCCTTAAATATTTACCTAAAGGGCTTGTCTTGTAATACTCACATTGTTTTTACTTTTTTTTTTTCTTGGACCCTTAATAAGTTTTCACATGTACTCTTAACTTCTAAGTTATAAGACCCCAAGGAGACGAAACACATCGTGCTCTGGGTCCTGAATATTGACTACATGAGTGAATAATTTCTCCTCCCTGCTTTATTATTTTTTAAGTAACACATTGAAAATCATAGTTAGCATGTGGTACATCTTAATGCCTGATTTTCTGCTACAGTTCTGAAAAACTAGTCACATGAGTCCCATAAACTTTCTGATATACTTGCATATTTATTCTTTTAAGTTCTGAATTACCTCTCATTTTCGTTTGTTAATTCAAACTAAAATTTGATCATTTTCTTTCTCAGAATACAATCTATTTTTTTCTGCTTTTTGCTAAACATTGACAACTTCATGCTCATAAACATCTGTTTAAAGGTGGGAATTAGAATTTAAGAATTCTATCACCCTGTCCCTTTAAAATCAATTCAGACTGTGAAGCTTGCTTACCATACCAATATGAGGGCTTAGATGGAATACCTAAAATTCTCCACTTTAAGGAAAAAATGAACCATCAGGTTTTTAATTGTGATATTATTTTGTTTTAGGAAAAAGGATTTGCTAGGGGAATATTCAAGTGTTGGTATAATCAGAGAAACACAATACAACCCAAACATAATTTCATACAGTTATAGATTCTGTATGTGTTTTTTTATGATGCACCCACAATAGTACTGTCAAGCTTCACCCCAAATTCTTGTCCATAGACTTCCTCAAATTAGTTTTAAAAATTCTTCATCATTAACCTTTGTTATTTGCATTCATTTCTGTCTTTTGGTACTTAAATGTTCTTGTTTTGTCCAAGATAGTCTTTCTTAAAAATTGCTCCTAGAAACTAAAGGTTCCTATTGGCTTTACATTAAATTTTAATTAGTATTTCTCATTTTCCTTTTGTTCTTTTGTCTGCAACTTGATTTGAATGAGAGATCAGAGTAGGTAGAAAATAAGCACAAATGAGCTTTCTTTTCTTTCTTTTCTTTTTTTTAAAGACAAGATGTTAGCTCAGACAGAATGTTGTTCATGATATTCACTAAGAGCTATGAAGTTGCCTCAGTCTTTCATTCCAGGGAAGACAAATATGAACATAGGTGTGATTATGTATGTACCAGAATTCGCTGTTACTGAGCTTTTGGAAACATGAGTGAATTGAGAAATGCAGAATACTAATCCATGCTATTACGGCATTTATCTTTCTGAAATCACATTCTAGTGTCCTGACTACATTTTCCCAGACCCATTCAGAGTACTAGGACCAACAGTATGGGAAGTCAGCTCCAGAGATTCAGACTGCAGAAGTTCACCATCTGTGGTAACATAGAGCACACATTAGTATGGCACTCCACTCATCACAAGTCCATTCATATATATTCTCTCTTTTGATCCTCGTTACATTCCTATGAAGCAAGTAGGGGGATCCCCAAGTAAAGAGATCAGAAAGGTTAAGGGACTTCTGCAAGTTCACTGGCCATTAAGTGGTTGAGCAGTGATTCGGACATTGTCCAGCATCCTTCCTATCAGACTTGAGCCCCTTTCAAGAGGCTTGTTAACTAAGCTTAAAGCATGTTATTCTTAGATGGAATTCTCTTGATTAAGAATTCTCTGAGACATTATTCATTAATTCTGATAATCTCATGAAGTTGGGGACATGTAATGATGCCTCCTTTATATATTAGGTCACTAACAGGCAAAATGAGGAGAGGGCCAGAGATATATATCAGAATAGGTTAATGTTAGTAGAGAATAGTTTTCATGTGGGACTGAGCTCCACTAAGGAAACTGGTTTATGAGAGTCCCATCAAGCTCAGCGGTCTTCATTATTAGACATTTACATGTCATCTGAGCCAATGAAATACATGTAATAAACCCAGATTGGTGTTTTGCATTGATATCAAAATTAATTGATATTTATAACCTGAGTATATGGAGGTGGACTGTATATCAGTCCTGTTATACCACCTTGAAGTATAGAGTCAGTGAATAGCAACTTTCAGTGAGTTCAGCGCTGTCAACAAGATTCTAGGCAGTAAACCGGCTGAACTCTATCGTTGTTAATACCCTCAAGTATTGCTGAGAAGATATTTCCTAATATTACATAGTTTCTTCTCTGATCAGGGAGAAAGATGACCTGGATGTCCCCAGATGTTGGCTAAAACCATTGGTGCAAAGTAAATCCTGTTAATTTGGATGTTAATTGTCTTCTACAGACATGAACCACCTGAAGATTTAAGAATGAAGATAAAGATGTTTATGAGAATCCACTAGACAGTAACTATTTTTGTATTTTTAACAAATGAGTAAATATTTTGGAATTTAGTAACTTTTACATGGTTTAACAAAATTTTGGCCCATTAGAGCAATAGCTTTGTAAATCTAAATGAAAATCCATAATTGAGTCACTAATTAAGACTTGTGATCATAACAGGAAGTCTTTCTCTTTAAGTTGGTTAGATTTATGAGAACATTTAATATTCAAGAGGATTTTGTTTATTTCAGAGAATAAAAACACTTGAAAAGGAAATGAAATATAAAATGCAGTTTTAAATTTTTGAACTAAGTTTTTAAATGGAAACCTTTCAAGTCATTTTTTAAAATTGTTAGACACAGAATAATAACATTTGGCTAAACTTAAAAGCTGAAGAAATAACTAGATTTTTTTCATCTAAAATTTTAATAAGTTAAATACTTCTGTTTCAAATAAAAGTAAACCTCCAAATGTTCTTTTCTCAGCAAAATATCACTCTCAAGGGTACCATAAAAATTTCATTAACACTGCATTGTACTATATGAAATCTATTTATTTTAGGGTTGTTGTTTTTTTCTTAATTTTTCTCCGAGTATTTCCATTTTGTTTACCCTAGCTCCCTAAGAAAAATCTAGAGAAGACTGGTGCCTGCTAAGCATGCAAATTTTCACTCTATGGAAAAGAAACAGTAAAACCCATCACCAAAACAGTAAATTCCTTAAAAACATCCTTGTAAGTCAAGGAAATCTGGTTTAGCACAAATAGCACCAAGGGATGGGTAAAGAATGAGTGACTTCCCCAGCTCACCAGATCAATCCACTAGAGGCCCACCCATCCTCTCTCACACATTCCACACAGATGTACACATATCTTTAAAAAGGGTGGCCACCCAAATTGAGGTTTCAGAATCTCATCTAGTTTCAGTTTGTCTTATATATACAGAATTTTGTTGGTAAAAACAAAAGCATTAGAATGTCCAGTAATCGTGAAAGAGTGATATTTCTGGGGATTTTTTTTTTAATTTTCAAAGTCCTTGTACCATTTTAATTCTGAAAAAAAAATCATGGAAGGATGACATGTGATCTCTAGTTTTACCCCTTTGGCTACAATTTCAATTTTTATCTGGGGAAGTTTTCAAGCAATGAACTTGTATTGAGTGTCAGTTATATGAATAAGGAATTTGAAAACAGCTTTTCCTTTCTGGGACAGAAAAGGGGATCTCCAGCAACCCTCTACGCGTGTGTGTGTATGGTGTATGTGTGTACACACACATGCATATGTGTGTGCAAATGGATTGTTTTGGGGGAAAAAAGAAATCAGCCTTATGATCTTTCATACTGGAGGTTAGCTTCACTGGACTGTGTCCTCTCCCCTTAATTGTCCTGTAGTCGTCAAGAAGTTTTCATGAGATAAAAATAGAAGCTCATGCTCTACTCTCCTCTTGATACTCATGAAACTAAATATTTGTCACTGGAACTTTGGCTAATGTTTTACAAAATCTCATCCCTTCCATGATTGTACTCAACTGCAGGAAGTACAGGAACATCAGAAATGTGGCTTCTTTCATGTCTCCTGCACAGGCATCTGATCGGCCAAACCAAAAATGGAGCTCCTGTCTCCTCCTGTACTATGCCATTTTTCCTGATGGGTATGGTCCCTTTGGTTTTCATGCCTAGAGACCATAACCTCTCTTTCTGAAAGGTGCGACCTCTGCAGGTGCTACATGTACAGTCCACATGGAATTTTCTGCTTATGTTCTTCTTCCAAATTCAAAGCAAAAGAAGAGGCGGTAAATAACAATGGAACTGATGGAAATGGAGGAAAAAACTTTTTTAGGTTCTCTAAGTGTGAATTACACTACTTCTGCCATCTTTAATCCCTGGGAAACTTGCGGAATGAAGAGATAGAACATGCTGATAGTGGAGGCCAAGGTTTTCACCATGGAAGGGTCCCAAGTGTCGGGGCTTATCCTGTTAACTGTGAAGGACCACTCTTTTGTCCTCTGATTTCCTTCCTAGTTTTGTCTTCCATACTCTCGGCCTACCTTAGCATCAGAAAGCTGCTAGTTACTGTTTACGTAAGTAAACTATTGACTTTGCTACGAGAAAGATGTGGTTATATTTCTCACTGAAGGAATGGAATGAGTTTATGCACTTTATTTTTATACCAACAAGGTAAAAGTACATACCTATATTTTACGTATTACTGTGTGACAAATGAAAGTTTGAATATACTTATTTTCTTAATGGTCCTACATTCATTTCTTTTTTTTAATTTAATTTTATTACGTTATGTTAATCACCATACATTACATCATTAGTTTCTGATGTAGTGTTCCATGATTCATTGTTGGTGCATAACACCCAGTGCTCCACGCAGAACGTGCCCTCTTTAATACCCATCACCAGGCTAACCCATCCCCCCACCCCTCTCCCCTCTAGAACCCTCAGTTTGTTTCTCAGAGTCCATCCTTTCTCATGGTTCGTCTCCCCCTCCGATGGTGAGCGCGGTGAATTATGTAAGACTCTTGAATCACAGACCTGTACCTCTGAAACAAATAATACATTATATGTTAAAAAAAAAAAAAGAAGATAGTAGGAAGGGAAAAATGAAGGGGGGGGAGTCAGAGGGGGAGACGAACCTACATTCATTTCTAGGAGACATTTGTCTCACTCTTTGGTGTTGATGTATTTTTTGGGAAAAAGTTTCTTTCTTCCTGGTCTCCAATTTAATCCAGTGGTCTCTGCTCAGAGAATCTGTGAGAGGCACCATGGTGGAATGTGCCATGCCACAAGCTGGAGGCTACTCTCTGCATTTCAGAATTATCCCTCCCATATATGGGCACATAATGGTGAAACACTATCCCCTGGGCATTAAGTGGACTTTAGAAAGGTGATTCGGCAAAGCATGTCCCTGTTTGTCTAACTTATTAATAAACCCACTATTTACAACTTCAAATTATGGAAATTCCAGGAGAATTAATGATAGAGTAGTTTTCAAATGAAGTATGCCAGTTTTAATACTTTCTACTTTCTCTATAGTAAAAACCTTGACAGTTTCAGTTAAGGGAACCTGATTGACCAATAATCAGATTACCAGGCATGAAAAATGTAGAAGGCATTACAAGAATAAATTTTATTGTAATAGATTCTGGTAATTATTGTTTGGGGCTGTTCAGAAGGTCTTCCCATTACTTTTTTTTTTTTTTTTTTTGATGCAACTGTACTTTGCTTATCCCTGACTACCCACTCCAAGTAACCAACGTCTTAGTCCCCACCACAGAGGTAGGAAATGACCCAGGCATTTCCTGGCAAGAGAGACTTGCTATTGAGTTTCTTATTTACAATCATAGGAATATTGTTGCCTCTTTAATTATCTACTAGAAGGATATGAGGTTGGGGCTTGTGGGAGCCAAACTATATATCATATTGAAGAGCCCTGTCTTGAGTAAGAAAGAATGAAGCTAAACAGGTGTAACATCAACCTTCTATTTTGCTCAGAAAAGCTAAGTCTTTCAAGTACAGCACTCAGTTGCATAAACAGGCAATAAATGAAACTCTTTGTTTTAAATATTGAGTGGTGACCCCCTTCTTTGATGGGCAGAATAAAGAATACTCTGGAAAAGTATTAGGATGCCCAGGCTAACAAAAATCTGATAGTTCCTGGCTCATAGCTGTTGCTTGACATTTCCTGTTAAGGATCTTTTGTTTTGCCTCCCTTTGGCTTATTTTAATATACAATTGCTTTTGTTGAGGAGTTAACTCCTTAATTCTGAAACTGAAATGTAACTCAGTAAATCCAATAACTTAAATCCTCAACAAAAGGAGCACATTGAGGTTGAGGTAGACAGTATGTTGCGGTAGACAAATCATGGGCTTTTAAAGTGCCCAGTCCTCCCATCTATAAATTATATGGTCTCGAAACCATCCCCTAATGTTTCTAAACCTCATCTGTAAAAGTCAGTAGTAAAATCTGCCTCACAGAGTTACTTATGAGGTAAGTAACCAGGTGAGAATGTAAAGTCTAAGACACCTGAATGCTGATCCTAATTTACTTGAATGATTCCTCACTTACTAGATGGTATAGTCTTGGGGAAGCTTTTTTCCCCTTTGTGAGCCTTGAGCTCCTCATCAGTAAAATGCACATTAACACTCACTTCAGAGATCTGTTGTAAGTATGCGATGAGGTAATAGGGAAAAAATGCCTAGTGCTGGGCCTGGCCTATAGTAAGTAAACAATCAATAATATTCTACTTTGTTGAGATCTATAAATGATTAAGCACATTGATTCAAACACATTAGAGGTCCAATAAATATTTCCTTGCTTATCTTCTTCCTCCCCTTAATCTGTGAGTGTTGGGAAGCAGTAGGCATTGAGAGAGAGGGAAAGAGCCAGAGGCTCGGTGAAGCTGCCTCGCACCAGCTTGCAAGGACCAGTTGTTCACTTTTCAAGAATGATGTGAGCCAGTTTTCAGACAGTTTTGTTATTAAAAATTGAATTCTATGAACCCACAATTAAATAAGTTCTATTAAAAACAGAGGTAATAACTGCTAAAAACTCATCACTTTCTATTGATTTTACATTTTATGTTATCTATGTTTTGAGGGTTACTTTCATCGTTGTCTGTACAGGAATATATATATATTTATATATATATACATATAAATATAATGGTGCGTTACTGCACAGCGGTCCTACTCCTTTGCTTAGTGACCTCTTGTTGGTAGTTTGAATTCGGCCACGGTGGCAGTATCTACACCACGGAAATCATCAGATGCTGTAAATCAGGTGATGTCCCCCCTGTCCCCCACCAGAGAGCCAGGAGTTAGATCTGCCCTGGCCTATCCCTGGAGAGAGCATCCACTGAGTACCAAAGAGCGAGACTCCTCTGCTCATAGAGCTTCCAGGTCTGCGTCAGGGTGCTTTGGATTCTGAAATGACAGTCTTATTCAGTAGAAAGTTTCCAACCTTTGAAAAAGTGGTATTTTAAAAGTGAGGAATAGGGGTGACACCATGGTTCTGGTAGGGCGGGTTTGTGTGGGCTGCACAATTTGAGCCCAGTTCCTCCGTGTCACTGAGAAATGAGATCACAGCAGTGAGGACGAAGCTATCAGAGGGTGCCTCAGTCCTCCTTTGCTCCATTCTGACAAGCGAGCAAAGTAGATGCAAAAAATTTTACCATTTAAAATAAGCTAGGGTTTCTAAATAAAGACTTGGATAATTAGAGCTGAAAATAGTTGTCACTTTAAAATGAGAGGAACAATAGAACTCTGTTTTTGTCTTGCAGTTGCTGCATTAAAAAAAAAAAAAAAAATCCTCCGTAATGAGAGAGGAGATAAAGCAGAAGAAAAGAGGGAAAAGGAGTAGGGGCAAAAAGAATCACTTTCAGGTCAGTAATAGTTAAGAGCACAGGCTTTGAAGTCCCTGCTAAGTCATATATTAGGACTTATAGAATATTGGGAAATATTGAGAATCATGGATAGTCCTCAGCTAAAGACATCCCTAGAGTTATTTACATGATTCCAGGTTCCACCAGAACAGTAATAAGACACATAGAATGGAAGAAGAACGGCTATTTTCTACATAAGGAACTATTATTCCTCTAGCAATAAAAAGTTAGACCCAAATATTAAAAAAAAACCAAAAAAACACAAAAAACGAGGGCACATACAGTTTGTTAAGTTCCACACTGATCAGATAAAGTCACTTCTTTTTCACCGTCTTGAACTGTAAGTTACAAGTCCATCAGAGCACGAGGCCGGCCCTTCTTCACGGTGACATGTTCAACGAAGGACACGGCAAGTGGTCCCTGATGAAAAGTCGCCCGTTGACAGACAACTGAGCAAAACGATTTCTGAAGGCCCGAGACACGTTCTGTGTGCCGCATTGTATTACTGGCTCTTCCGGAAGCACAGCTGTGTTGCCCAGAGAGTCTTGCTTCTATCCATAACAGAACTACCATGCTAGATAGAGAGGAAGTGTTCTTGGGGGGCGCTGCCAGCTTTTGTGGAGATTCCCAACCTGCGTTTATTCCCACGAGCGGTGTAAGCAGGCCAGGCGGTCACTCTAGAAAAAACCATTGCTGCCTCCCGACTGTCTTCAAAAATGTTAATCAGCTACACATCAAAGATATTATATATTCCTACAGAACATAAAATCTATAGTTTTATTATGTTGTGTTCTTGATAGCCTGACTGTCTTCATCAGTACAGCCATGCAGGTATAGAAGTTGGTGAAGCTTCATAATTAAATATACTTTTAGGTTAAATATTGAAGGATATGGAAGAAATCGCAAGGTATTTATTTATTTTCATGAAAACCTGTTATATTCTGTCCAACTGTCTCTTTTCACTTATGCAAGTCTTTTATTTTCTTCCAAGATTTTTTAAAAATTCAAGTTAGTTAACATACAGTGTAGGATTAGTTTCAGGATTGGATTTAGTGATTCATCACTTGCATACAATACCCAGTGCTCATCCCAAACAAGTGTCCTCCTTAATGTCCCTCACCCATTCAGCTCAGCCCCCCCACCCCCCGCCAACATCCCCTCCAGCAGCTCTCAGTTTGTTCTCTATAGTGAAGAGTCTCTTATGGTTTGTCACCCTATCTGTTTTTATCTTATTTTCTTTTTCCTTCCCTTCCTCTGTGTTCATCTGTTTTGTTTCTTAAATTCCACATGAGTGGAATCATATGGTATTTTTCTTTCTCTGACTGACATTTCACTTAGCATAATACCCTCTAGCTCCATCCACGTCATTGCAAATGGTAAGATTTCATTCTTTTTGATGGCTGAGTAATATTCCTGTGTGTGTGTGTGTGTGTGTGTGTGTGTGTGTGTGTGTGTGTTCACACCACATCTTCTTTAGCCATTCATCATGGACATCTGGGCTTTTTCCATAATTTGGCTATTGTTAATAATGCTGCTATAAACATTGGGGTGCTTGTGTCCCTCCGATTCAGTATTTTTGTTTCCTTTGGATAAATACCTAGTAGTTATGCAACAGTCTTATACTCAACCTTATTACCTTCTGTTTTGGCATGAATCTCTTTGTAACTCTATCAGGAGGAGACACACTGACTCTAAAGATTAAGTACATTCCACTATTTGGCTGTTGAGAGGTTTCCACTATCATGATCATCTCCAGTTCTGAGTTCTTGTATCCTCTGAATTCATACCGTTGACAGAGTATCTCACTAAAGCTCTGTAGTTTTTTGCTAACACACACACACACACGCACACACACAGATGTGCACACCGATGTACAATCACTAAAGCTCTGTAGTTTTTTGCTAACATGCACACGCACACAGACAGACGTGCGCACCGATGTACGATCACTAAAGCTCTGTAGTTTTTTGCTAACACACGCACACACACACACACACACACACACATGCACACCGATGTATGATCACTAAAGCTCTGTAGTTTTTTGCTAACACACATGCACACGCACACACACACACGCGCACACACACACACAGAGATGTGCGCACCAATGTATGATCACTAAAGCTCTGTAGTTTTTTGCTAACACACACACACACACACAGACGTGCGCACCAATGTACGATCACTAAAGCTCTGTAGTTTTTGCTAACACGCGCGCACACACACACGCACACACAGACGTGCGCACTGATGTACGATCACTAAAGCTCTGTAGTTTTTTGCTAACACACACACACACACACACAGACGTGCGCACCGATGTATGATCACTAAAGCTCTGTAGTTTTTTGCTAACACGCACACGCACACACACACCACACACACACAGACGTGCGCACTGATGTACGATCACTAAAGCTCTGTAGTGTTTTGCTAACACGCACACGCACACACACACAGACGTGCGTACCGATGTACGAGGACAGCTCAGTTGAAGTAGCAGACGGTCCTGAAAGTTTGGGAGAAAAGTGCAGGGGCTGATGGTGAGACTCCTAGAGAGAAATAACTTAAAATGGAGTCTTAGATGTTCCTCTAATCAAAACCCTTCTAGCATGCCATGTTATTTGAGTATCCGCTTTCACTTGTCTCTCCTGTCCTCTTCCTTCTCTTCTTTGCTCTTTTCACTACAATTTCTGATTTATTTCTAATACAGCAGCCTTTAGGTCTCCCTCTTGATACCTGGTCTTCCACTGACCCGTCTCTTGCCCCAAACACCTTATTAAATTGTCCCTTTCTAAAAAACACCCTGTTACCTCTTAAGGAGAACTTGCAGCTCTAGCTGTTCTCATAATGACCTCTAACTCTACCGTAGAAGCATAAATCAATCATTACAAAGTCAATAAATAGCTTAAAATGAGTTGTGTGAACAGAGTTCTATAAATTAGCTTCACTTCTATGTTTACATGAACACTTGTTCTTTTGTGGAGAAATAGCCATATGTAGTACATTTGTTCATAAAAATGCTCATGAATGTCCCCAAATGTTGAGTTCCATGGAATATTGCTGGACCATATGGTGCCTTCACCACTTTCTCTTACCACCTTCTTTTCCTTCTTGGGAATATTTGGAATGGAGGAAAAATCAGAACTAGAGTTACTTTGATAAGTGCATTTAGCAAAACCACTGTAAATGCAATCAGTGTACAGGGCTTCACAGTTAAACATAGCTGCAATTGAATTTTCACTCTGTCATTTACTTAGTTATGTTACTATGATGATTCTAAAATTGGTAATAAAATACCCACTTCAAAAGATTACATGAGAATTTAACAACAAAAATGAACGTAAAATTCTTAGCACTTGCCTGGCATACAGTGTTTAATAAATATCAGCTATTTTATTTTGATTTTCATAATTTTATTATATTTAATTGTGTTTTTTTAAAATATCAAGCATGATATGGATCAACTACCTAGAGGCAGAGAGAATTCCTCTGAGTCCTTACTCTGAAAACAGTTGGTCCTACGTGCAGGATTGATGCTTTAATTATTCAAATATAAGCATGGTGAATTGGGAGGTAGGTTTTTGCTACTTTGCATTAGATATCAGCTTTCCACACTGGAATTTAGCTCCCACCTCAGCTCAGTCATGGTTCTCCTTTGGGAAGATGCCTGCAGCACAAACCTGCACCCATCCCCCTTTCATAGTTAACGTCAGGGGCTGGGATGAGGGGGATGCAGGTCTCTTCAGTTCCTAGTGCAGGCTACCTAGTTGCTAAATAATAGGTAATAAATATTATTTTTAATGCCCTCCTGAGCTCTTATTGACCCATTTTTATCCCGAGTCCACTAATGAACTTTTACACATAGTGAGGCGGAAAGGCCACTGCCCCCAGAACTTCCCTTGCTTTTATCCCCTTCGAACACCTGGCATAGTGGTGTCTCCACATACACATGCTGAGCAAAAGAGGGTAATGTTCATGATTTTCTCATACCTTCCCTTCTGGGATCCTTTCCCTCCTTGAGGGGACATCTTTTCATCTCCCCGATCTCCAGCCTCCCTGCCCTCATGCTCCCACGCAGGCTGGGAAGCTCACTTTGGTCCCTTTTTTCGGTTCCCTGTGTAGCACAGCTAGATTTAAGTGATTAAAAGTCTCACTCATAGCAAAGCATAAATCACTGTTTATCTTGTAAACTTTGCTACACTAATTAGTCCTTTATAATCTTAACAGTTCTATTAAACAGACAGGTTTTAAAAACTAGTAATTATCCAAATGGGGAAATTAATCTTTTAAGAGTGATTTTTCTCTCCTCTGAAGCCCTGGCCAGCCCTTTATTTACATCTCCACTGTGGCACTTAGGACGTATCACAGGAATCATCGATATGTGTTTAATGGCTTTATTTCCCACTTCTAGATGATATTCTCCTTAAAGACAGTAACCACATCTAATCACTAATGATCAGAATGGCAATAATGTTGATGATAGCAACAGCTTCCCATTTCTGTGCACCTACCATACCAATTCTAGGATAACTCTGGCAAGTAGGTATTGAAATGATCTTCTTCCAGATGAGGAAACTAAACCACAGATAAGTCAAGGATTCACTCCCATGAATTCAGCACTCGAACTTCATGTTCTTTCCATTGTCTCCAGATTGTCTCTTTTCTACCCATGGGATAGTCATCTGCATCCAGTATACAGTCAGTAACTCTGCAGAGTCAAAAGGATATCAGGAAATCTGGGCATGGGGTCGGTGATTCATCTTATTGAGAAATAAGGCAAAGAGGTAGGGTAGGGGAGCATTATCTTTTAATATAATACTAGGGCATTAAAAGGTTCACCCAAAGATATGTAATTCTAATGAATGCTTTTTTCCTATTTAATTTTTTTCTCTATTTTTAAAACTTGCTTAATATTCTTTGTTAAAATTGATGTCTAACATTTTTATGTCAATATTAATTATGTAGCATGTCAACTTGATATGATGTTCAGGATCCAGTTTAATTTAAAATATTGAATATCTATATATTTAGTACACATATACAAACCTTTCCTTCCTGTTTTTATGTTATTATATAAGTATGCTTACATATATGTTTATATATTAAGATTTTACGCATATATATTAAGTATGCTTAGCAGATGAGGTTATCGGAGGAATGATAATGGTAAACCCCTTCAGCTTTGTATGCAAGGTAATGAGGTTTGTTTCTGTTTATCAAGGGAAAAAGAAAATTTGTTTTAAAATGCAGTGTGAAGTTGATCCAGAATATGCAAGAGCATAGAGAAGGACAAAAGCCGAGTGTGTAAATGTTGGAGAAGATCTTGCCAACAGAGAGAGACCTCTCTATAACCACTATGGAAAGATACCTGATTTATTATCAAGTTAGTGTAATGGAGCGGTTGCCTGTTGGAAGCCCTCAAGAGGTTACGAAGTCACTCTAAATTTTCACACAATTTATATAGCAAAGCAGATACAAAGTTCATTGGGAATCGAGGCAGGCATTTGCTTAGTTAATTGTTCTTCTTTAAAAGAATACTGTAACTTATTTCCCCATGAGACAAAGGGTTCTACTGTGAGATAAACTCCAAGGTCAATTCTGAAGCTATGTATTTACATTTCCAGGCGTGATGAGGCTCCAGACCTTGGAGAAATCTCTTTATTGGGGAACTGGAGACTGGGCATATCTGGCCCCAGGAGAGATTCAGTTACCTGTGAAAGGCCAGCTATGTCTTCAACGAGATCTTCTCCATGGGGAAAACCAGGTAAAAGGGGAAGAGGCAGTAATTATCATTGTTGAACCCATTTTTATCCAGAGTTCATGAAGCACCACCTGAACATTCAATGAAGCTGAAAGGTCTCTGGCCTCAAGCTAGTTCAGTTTTGATAGACTTTTTTGGATGATCACTTTTTAAAGAAGTATGTGAATCTTTTATTATCAAATAACATATTGATGAAAAAATAGACTTGTTTTTGCCCTTGTGAAAATGAGAAGCAAATCGGTTGGTAAAGCTATTCTTTACCTATGTCATCTGCCCTTAGAGCAGAGATGATTCTCAAGAGAAATATTTTTGCTTTGTGTTGGGCTTACATTCTTCATTATTTAAAAAAAAAATAGCAGGTTTCTCACTTCTAAAAGAAGCTAGATCAGGGGTGCCTGGGTGGCTCAACCAGTTAAGCATCTGACTCTTGATCTCAGGGTCCTGAGATTGAGCCCTGTGTCTGGCTCCTTGCTCAGTGGGGTGTCTGCTGGAGGTTCTCTCTTGCCCTCTCCTTCTGTCCTTCCCTCCCTTTCTCTCTCTCTCTCTCTAAAATAAATAAATCAACCTTCAAAAAACAAAAGCAAAAAAAGCTAGGATCATTCACAACATGTTACTTTTTCTATGTGTATTTTAAAATATTGTATTGTCATTTTAACAGGTAATTAAACTACAACTATTTATTGTTATCAGGTACCCATCCTTCTGTCATGACCAAGTGACCAAATATCCTTTCATAATCATTTTGATTTTGCCTTTCTATGATCTGATCCTAAATTTGAAAGAGTAAACATTTCACATACACTCTGGAATAAAAAATTATCTTTCAGATTTCCCAGCAGGATCTTGGGAAATTGCTAAGATTTGTTATTTTGCCTATAAAAAGAAAGATGAGAAAAGTCATTAGTTTGGTAGGCTAGGTATTTTTTAATTAGCTCAACACTATTATAAGAGCTACATGGGCAGGAGAAGCTGTAAATCAAAAAAGAAGCTTGGGATGTGAGAGTGATCTGGTTGGGACATGTGTCACCCCACTGATCACTGGGGTTGATTTGGCTGATCTGGTTGTCTAGGTGGGTGTCCCCTTCCTCCCTCACTACTCCATGTGTGTCCCTCCTGAAGCTAGGAGCCTTCCCTGATTGAGGAGGCCTGTTCTTTTGTTAAGGGTATAGGAATAGCTGAACTCCCCTGCTAGAACCTCCAGACAAGCTCTGGAGGTCCATTTTTAGGAGACCATAGGGTAGTCAAGGTTCCAAGACTCCAGGTACATCCAAATGAGGCACTGCATATGGCAGTCTGCCTTTTTTTTAAAAAAGGAAAGAAAGAAAGAAAGAACAAAAGAAAAAGAAAGAAAGAAAGAAAAAGGAAAGAAAGAAAGAAAGAAAGAAAGAAAGAAAGAAAGGAAAGAAGAAAGAAAGAAAGAAAGAAAGAAAGAAAGAAAGAAAGAAAGAAAGAAAGAAAGAAAGAAAGAAAGAAAGAAAGAAAGAAAGAAAGAAAGAAAGAAAGAGAAAGAAAGAAAGAAGGAAAGAAGGAAAGAAGGAAAGAAGGAAAGAAAGAAAGAAAGTGGTGCCTGGGTGGCTCAGTCATTAAGCATCTGCGTTCAGCTCAGGTCATGATCCCAGGGTCCTGGGACCAAGCCCCACGTTGGGCTCCCTGCTCTTTGGAAAGTCTGCTTCTCCCTCTCCCACTCCCCCTGCTTGTGTTCCCTCTCTCGTTGTGTCTCTGACAAATAAATAAAATCTTGAAAGAAAGAAGCTTGGTCTTCCCTGCCATTGATTTTGTGGCTATAAAATATTATTAATATAAATGTTCCAAAAATTGTAGACTTTACAGAATGGATTGGAGGGCCTTGTCATTTTGTCAGTGTCCTCACTGTCTGAGATGTTCTCTTCCTTACGGGAAGCACTGATCAGGGCCTGGTGGGAGAGCTGTGAGTGGTACTCCAGTGGAGAACTTGACTTTCTTCTACTTTGTTATTATTAGTGATTGTAACAGAGTAACTGCTGCTGGGTGTCCTCAACAAGTGCATTGTGCTTTTCCCTGATGGTTCAGGTTAGACTTTGTTTCTTCAAAGAACTAGGATAGTCTCAGAGCCTTGGGAAGAAGACTATAGCTGATATTCCTAACTATTGATATTTAAAAAAAAAAAAAGATTTCAGAGCTTAGAGCTGAAGTTTTAGACAGCTTTCTTTATTTTTTTTGCTTTAGAATGCTAGATGTTATACTTTTTTTTATTTTATTATATTAATCACCATACATCATTAGTTTTTGTTTTTTCTTTACTATGTTATGTTAATCACCATACATTACATCGTTAGTTTTTGTTGTAGTGTTCCATGATTCATTGTTTGCATGTAACACCCAGTGCTCCACGCAGTACATGCCCTCCTTAATACCCATCACCAGGGTAACCCATCCCCCCACCCCCCTCCCCTCTAGAACCCTCAGTTTGTTTCTTAGAGTCCATAGTCTCTCATGGTTCGTCTCCCCCTCCAATTTCCCTCCCTTCATTTTTCCCTTCCTGCTATCTTCTTCTTCTTCTTTTTTAACACATAATGTATTATTTGTTTCAGAGGTACAGGTCTGTGATTCAACAGTCTGACACAATTCACAGCGCTCACCATAGCACATACCCTCCCCAGTGTCCATCACCCAGGCACCCCATCCCTCCCACCCCCCACCACTCCAGCTTTCTGACCATACCAGTAAACTTAGTCTTTTCAGTGAAAAGAAATGTTTTCGTTAAAACACACTGCTGACCCAAAACCCAGCAGAACAAGAATCAGTTAGGTAAAACTGAATGAACTAATGAAGGAAAATTAACTGTGATTATTTTTTTAGACATTACTGTTAATGCTTTTTTTTTCTTTAAGATTCTGTTTATTCGACAGAGAGCGAGCACAAGTAGGCAGAGGCAGAGGGAGAAGCAGATTCCCCGCTGAGCAGGGAGCCCGATGCGGGGGCTCGATCCCAGGACCCTGGGATCATGACCTGAGCCAAAGGCAGATGCTTAACTAACTGAGCCACCCAGGCACCTGCTGTTAATGTTTTAATGTCCTATTTTCTGATTGGTATATAAGGAAGCACTTTGCCTTTCTTCTTTATTGCCAATCCTCAATTTAGTAGACAATGCTTTTGTAACTAAAGTCAAACATTTTTTGAAAATGGTATCTGATTCTCACCAATTCCTCAGAATTCTGAAAGATACTTTTACTGAGTCTTATTACTTTTTATGGCAATATATTTATTTGCATGAATCCCATAAGTATCTGTTCTCCTACTTGCCAGGATACAGACAAGTTGATTTTGCAAGTGCTTTAGTTGGTGTGTCATATTCAAGAGGAACACCCATGTAATCAGCTATGAGAAGGCCACCATTGCGGGGGCACAGATTGACTTTACATAAGAAGTCAGTGCCTACAAAGTCCTCTGAGGAAAACAGGCTTGGTACACCTGGATTATAGGGTTCCAGCTTCATAGTTGATGAAAACAGTCACTTCCTGAAAGACTGGGGATCTTAGCTTGTTTTAGGAACTTTAAGGACAGCGAAATTCATATAAATTTATAAGTATAGCAGGTGAGGAAAATTTCTTGGGCTTGGCTTTCTCTCTTTGGTCAGAAGAGCAAACAATTATAAATGTTTAAAAAGCCAAATCTGAGACTCCTTATAAAAATTTTCAGAAAGATGTTAATTATCTGGTTTCAGTACTTGCTCAATACCCAATAGCTCTGGATTTGCTGAGCAAACTCAATGAGGCTCACAGGAGTAATTAATCCTCTTGCCCTGCATCTGTAAATAATCAAGCCAAATATGAGACCAGCCTTTTTTTTAGTGTAATCAAGAATATTCTTTGACAACTATTTATGACCAAAATGGGAGACTATTAGGAGACTATTATCCAAAACCTAAATATAAGTCAAAAGTCAGGGGAGGAACATCCTTTCTTACTAGGGTCCTGTTTAGCAAGCTTACCATTTGATTATTTAACTCTCTAGGAACATACAGTTGTGTTTAACTTGCCCTGAAATATGTTCAATGGTTTTGTTGTTGTTGTTGCTGTTTTCTGAAACATGTTCAATTGTATATTTATGTCCAGTAGAAAAGATCACCTCAAAACTTATGGTATGTTTGCCCTATAGGACATTAAGTGGTTTTTTGTTTTGTTTTGTTTAACTCAATCATCTATCTACTTCCTTCCTTCCTTCCTTCCTTCCTTCCTTCCTTCCTTCCTTCCTTCCTTCCTTCCTTCCTTCCTTCCTTCCTTTGTTTCTTCTTCTGTTTCTTTCTCTTTCTCTAACTTCCTTCTTCCCTTCTTCCCTCCTTTCTTTCCTCCTTTCCTTGTTTTCTTAATGCTTGGAAAATCTAGTTCCTCAAGGCTTTTGGAACTAGCTTTGCCATCTCACTAGTTTCCTTATTAGTGAGTTAAACATTTTTCTACATGTGTAAATTTTATATTTATATGAGAGTAATTTTTTTCACTTTCTGTAAATTATACTTGAATACTCTCAAATACCACCACATAAGACTCTGTTTATTTTGACACCGAGCAGTCTCTTCTGCATTTCTCCTGTAAATGAGAAAACTGTGGACATTTACTTGTATTTGGATTTAGGACATTGTTCTCCTGCTTCTAAAAATGAGTTGAGGTAGTTTACTTTTAAAATACCCGTGTGGGATGTTTGAGCCCACATAGAAACCACTGCTAAATTTGAAAAATGTCTGAGCATGGCTGGCAAATTTGTGGGAGATTCCCATCAGAATATCATTTTCATCGTGACCTAAGAAACTTTTTGGCGCTTCACAGATTCCAGAGAACCGAGTGCCCATTTGGTGTTTTACTTTCATAATACCAGCATTTTCAATGGTGACATCTGCAGTGGTTCCATCTGCAGTGGTACCACCTAGAACAATCTAGTAGTAGCTGCTGAAAGTGGCAGTGGCTCCTAATGCGGTGGTGGTCTTCCACACAGTGGGAGCAACCTTTGGAGGAGACAGCTGGTCTGTTGGCACCAGAGGCAGCTGGGAAGGGAATCAAGCTAATGCAGTCCAAGTGCATTGCTTATTAAAACTCACTAGAAGGAGAAAACGTGACATAAATATTGCTTTCATGATGTCTCTGGAATATCATTAATCTGAGAATCACTTTTGACAGGAGCTCTCTGCAGAATGACTGAAGGGCAGCTATTTTGAGTTTTATTGTTAATTGTAAGGAAACTAGCGTGCTCTGAACAGTGAGGCAGCAATGTTGCTAGTCAGTTAGTAAATTAAGGGGCTTGAATGTTTTCTCCTAAACAGAGCACAGATCTCCTTCTGTAGCTGAGTCATAACATACCTACAGGCAGAGCCAACAAAGTCTTTAGAAAAGAGATTCAGATCTGCTCAAAAGTACAAATATTGAAACTGGGAAGCAATGTCTTATCAGTGGTTTAGAAATCACTTGAGAATTAGGATGTCTACAGATAGATATTTTATTCTTTTTCTTTCTAACATTTTAGAGGCTTGGAGAAAATAAAGTTGTTCCTGGGCCTGTTCAATTAAACTGACAGACACTTTGCATTACCTGAAAGCAAATTAGGTGGGTATAGCACTTACTGGAGAATGTGTTAACTGCATTCTGGGAACTCAGGGCCTATAAGGTCTTGTTAATGACAGCGAGAATGTATATTGCTTCTGTGGTGAGGGCAAAGATGTTTGCTAAGTGAAAGCTACCAAGTGACCTTTGCTCTTGAGTCAATGGTTTCAGTCCTAAGGTTGTGTTGTTTTCTTCTTATAACAATTATGAGACTACTGAGAACAAAAGATAAGCAGAGTAAGTAATAAGAGCTTGATGGGAACCTAGTGTTTTAAGCTTCCATGTTTGCCACCTATTTTAGTTCAAACTTCCAGTAAAGTATTAAGTGATAAAAGATAAATCATTTTATCATGAGTGCCAGATCAAGTCGGTCAGAGTAGTTGCCTGGACAAAGGTTCAGAATGATTCTAAGCAGCGGATGTTTGTGTTGGTTGGTGCTACCTATTAGGTTGATGGGGAAGGAGTGAGAAAGGTTTTCAGAAGGTAAATCGGAAAGGCTTTTAAGGGCTTCAGTTGTTCCTGAAGGAGACCAAAAGCAAGAGAAGGAAGGTTCAGACATAAGACCATACAGCATGTGTTCTTTAGCTGTGAAGTAACTGTGATGAGCCAGAAATGAAGATGTATTGAAAGCATGGAAACGGAGTTGTCAAAGACAGTGACCATCCTGGAGAGATGACCTCGTTTGCTGGGCTCTGGAGTTTGGACATTGTCAAATGATCAATTATTTGGGTCAAATGCATGGCAGGATCAAAGCTGTTTTGCAGGAATATTAACCTGGCAGCAATGTGTAGGAGAGTTTATAAGTGATAACTTACGAATTATAAATAGCAATTAGGCTGCTCGAAAGGACTTGGTGAGAGGCAATGAAAGCTTGCACTAGGGCTTTGCCTGCAAACCTAGAAAGGAGAGACTGGAAATGAGTGGCCCTGGAGAAGCAGACTAGTAGTGACTTGGTGCCCAGTACGATGCGTGCATAACGGGAATGGTAGGTCAAAGTAACGCTAACATTTCAAGCCTGAAGTGATGTGTGTTATTAACTATAACAGGAGGACTTACACGTGGGGGTCAGGCATGAAATATGGTGATTATGTTCATTGCATTTACTCCTTCCCAATCAAGAGTTAATAATCTCAGAATTGTAGAATATTCATGTGGAAAGGGACTTTAAGAGACTCAAGTTCACATGAAATCATGCTTGAGGTTTCCTCTAATTTTTTCCCACATCTGTTATATTCAGTAATACATTTTCTATGACTTTATTTTCAATTCTAGGCAGCTGGCAAAATATCCTAAGCTAATATCCCTTTTTTTTTCCCCCTGAAAAAATGGTTACCCAAATTGAGAATGGACCGTTTTCTAATAGTTGAAATGTCTAGCTGTTCATCTATGGTACTGTAGTTAAGTGCCTCAAATCCCATAATTAGTACCCACTTAAATTATGGATTATCTCACAGTCTAACCAAAACCTTAATGGTTTTACAATACTGGGAGCTATCCATGTTGCTTATAACTTATTAGGATGACTCCCTTTGTAATGAGAACACAAAACACGTACTTCTAAAAACAACCAATACCTAGTTTTGTCAACTCTGAAGGGAAGAGTAAAAATGAATTTGGATAAATGGGAAAGACGTTTTTTTCTAGAATAATGCTGTGTTTAAACATAACATAGATGTGAAAACTTGCCAATTTTATATTTTTCAAGAATCCTCGCATTGAAACTTCACTAATATTCTCTTGAATTAAGTCCTAAAATTTACAGCCACAAATGAGCCAGAGCCAGGCTTTGCTTTCACATTTCTCTTTTGCTCCATGTAATACCGTAAGCAAATTTACCTGGGCCATGCCTTAGCTCTAATAGAAAGTGTAGTTATATGTATCTAATAACCACCTAGCTTCATATAGGTTTTATTTCTTTCTCCCTGCTTTTAATTAGAAATAAGGGAAGCTCAGGGTCATGTTCAAAAGTGAAAGAATTAGAAGCTTCCTGATAGTCCAGACTCGGCATGTCTAAATCTAACAGCGGTTAACACTAACTTCATGCTTGTCCTTCATGTTAAGTACATTATACCTGTGTCATCTCATGTAATCCTTTTCTCATCTTTGTGGTGTTGATATTTTATTCTCCATATGTCACAGATAAAGAAACGGAGCTTTAGAGTATAATTTGCCAAAGGCCATGTAGCTAGGACATACAAATCAAGAACTTGAATTGAAATCTGTCACTAAATTACTAATTCTCCTCGATATTGACATGTAGACCCAGGCCTAAGTAAAACCATGTGAATTGCCAGACCAGTCAAATAAATAACAATGACAAATTTGGCTGGGATTGGACTGTAGGGTAGTATATGATCCTGGGCAAAAGGGAACTGCAATCCCAAAATCAGATCAAAAGGAACTTTAAACACTGTAGAGTCTGTAGCATACAGAAAGCCCCTGTCTTCCACCTAAATCTTCCATAATTTTGAAGGTAAGTCCAAACTTATCACCTACTTTTCATAATTAGATTTGCAAAGGGAAGTCCCTCCCATTACCTTTCCTTTGGAATGTCTCTAAGTAGTTCTAGCTTTCTTCTTCATGGATGAAGTGACAACTTCCCTATGGACAATACAAATAAAGACATTTGGTTGTAACCCCCACCCAGGACACTGGTTCCATTTTTTCTGGAATAGGCAAGCCAGTGTATACTGTGTACTTGAAAGAAAAAGAACCACTGTGTATAAAAATAAAACAATGGCTTATCACAGTTTCCATTCAGAAACACCCTCCTGCGTATCAAGAGACATTTTGCTTTATGCTTACCTACTGCTACATTATTAGCAATTATTAGGTTTTGTGACTACCTTAATTAAGTTTGCTCGGAGTCACCCACCCTCCTCTTTTTTGAAACCCAGCTTCTGTTTCGTCCTAGAGGAAAGTAGAGGTCTTGACTCCATTTGCAGATAGGCAAACAGAAGAATCATCCCATTTCATGGTCTTTCCCACCCACTGATGTCAGGACCACAATGCCTGAAGCCAGTGCCCTACTTCTCACTTCTTCAGGAGTGGGCAGGATATCTGAGTTGTGCCTGAAGTTACTCTCATTACATGTTGGCATGCCAAATGGCCAGATGGTGTAACTAAGAGTCAGATCGCCTTGGGTTCTCAATGACAGGTTCTCCCTGCTAGTCACAGCTCCACCCAAGGTGAAGCCTTGTCCAAAGATACTGTGATACCCTTCTCACTCTGAGAATTGTTAGAAAGTTCCAAGAGAGGGGAAGTCAGACCCCAAGGCATTTGGTAAGTATATTGAGTTTTGAGCAGAAATAGTTTGGGGGAAGCAGTCAATACATTTAATAATCATAGCATAGACAGATTATAAGATGGGAAAAAGCCACCTGGGGTTTCTGCTGTCAGAGGGAATATGATCAACTCACCACTTTCTTGTTTACCATTTGACTTTAGACCTTGTGATACCATGAGCACAGGTAGTTTTTGAGGACTTCTTGGCCAAGTCTTTATTTCACACAGTTGGGCATAGGATAAGCTCAAATCATTGCCAACAGTAAGCTAATCCAAGATTTTAGAATTTTGACCTCAAAGAATGTAAATTGTTAAAGACATGTGTAAAATAAAAACATTTATTTTAAATTTAAATCCTAATAGCTTGTTCCGGATATGAACAGCTTACTTTTTTGGTTTCTAGCACATTCCATTGACCTTCTTAGCTCTCAAAAACCAGAGATTCTCTTGGTGAGGGTGACATAGCATCTCAGACTCACCAGAAAAAGAAGGTGTTCTTAGTATTAACACCCTTGGAAAGAGAAAGAAATTTAAAGAGCTTGAAGGAAGGCAGCCATAATAATTGAAGCTTTATCTTTTCTCCCAAGAGCCCCATTCTGAAACACTTAAGGAAGAAACCTAGAATAGGACAATGAACCCGAATGGAGAATACCGTAGAAGCTAGAGAACAACCAAGAGGAATATGTCCCTGTAAATAAGTCAAGGTAAACAAATATATTCATTCCACAAAAGTTTATCAACACCTGGACCATGACATGAATGAATCTGTGCAAACATACATGCATATCCATACATTTAAAACCAAATCTGAGTATAGCTTGAAGATGAGAGAGAGGAGACTCACTAGTAGCTGAAGTGTGGACCCTGAAGAGCAGAAGGGAGAGAGTTTACAGAAGTATGAGGGTCAAGCCTCTATTCTTCTGGCCTTATGTTTCCCATGGATAGGCTTTCACTATATAACCCGCCCCCCCACTGGATTTCCTTCTCCAAATCTTTAATCATTCCTTCCTAGGGGAGGAGGGATGATTTATCTGATTTATTTGATTCATCATCACACTTGAGAGTCATTGAACTTTACTACTGATGAGCAAATTAACATGGTGAGCAAACGATCAGAGTAAAAAAATACACATTATAATTAGATCAAACCTACAAGGCATCTGGTGTTGTGTAGAAAAGAAAACAGGTTTCAGTAGTGACATATTTCAGCCCTATTGCAGAAATTCAGCAGGAGAATGCCCACAATCCACACACCACTGTGCTTGCTACACCTACATCATTCTGGAAATCAGAAAATCTGGAGTGGTTGGGTGTGAGAAATTAAAGAGAAAATGGGGAATCACTAGAATTTCTATTCCCATATATGTAGGTAAGTGTCCCAAAGGATAGGTGAGTGTGTTTAATTTGATGAGTGTGGTAGACATTGTTGCTGAGAGGCCACGGTGGTGATTGCTCACAGGGCAATGCAAATTCAATGCCAATAAGTTGAGTGATAGGGCAAATAGGTCAATAAAAGTGTATACATTTTTGGGACACCTGGCTGGCTCAGTCAGTGGAGCATGTGATTCTTGGACTCTTGATCTTAGGGTCATGAGTTCAAGCCCCATGTTGGGTGTCGAGATTACTTAAATAAACAAAATTTTATTTTATTTTTAAAGATTTATTTATTTATTCATAAGAGACAGTGAGAGAGAGGCAGAGGGAGAAGCAGGCTCCCTGCTGAGCAGGGAGCCTGATGCGGGACTCGATCCCAGGACCCTGGGATTATGACCTGAGCCGAAGGCAGGCGCTTAACTATCTGAACCACCCAGGCACCCTAAAATTTTAAAAATTATACATTTTTATGTTTCTTACTAGGTATGTATACTTAGATGTATGTATGAATATATAAATATTTAGAACATGAATCAATATATTCATATTCATATTTATAACACATATACTTATTATATACATTTGTAACGAATATGGTATATACAGAAAAATATACTGTGAAAAATTTCAAGCATATACAGAAGTGGAGACAATGGTATAATGATTTCTCCATGTACCCACAACCTAGTTCAACAATTATCTATTCATAGTCAATTTGTTTCTTTTAGAGCCCCATTCATTTCCCCTTTCCCCTTTCTGAGTATTTTGAAACAAATCCCAGATATTATTTTGTCTATAAATATTTCAGCATTTGTTTTTAAAAGGCAAGACTCCTTCTTTTAAATATAACCACAATACCATCATTACGCTATATCCAATTGAAATTGTTAACCTTGGGATTTTTATTTAACCTTAATCTTATTTTGTATTACCTTTCTCCCAGGCCAAAATCCTAGTTTTCATTAACACCAACATAATCACTTGGTTTCTTTCTTTGCTGCATATATATGATACATGTAACAGGCTTAATACTGCTACTAACAATATGATTGCTGAAAAATGGTTTCAGGGTTTTGTTTTTGTTTTTTTTTTCCTCAAGTTTCCCTTTTTGATAAGGGATGTACTTTCAAAGCACTGCGTTTTATAGTCATCTGGAATAGTTCCTGTTTCAGTTCACCAACTGGAAACTCAGATTCATTTTATTTCATTTTGCTTTTGATGTTTAGAGTTTGCTTTTTAAATTTTAATATTGTTTTGTAATTACATAAAATATTTACATGGTTCTGAAATTAAATCCACGAAATGACTGATACCCATGGAGGTTTAAGTTATATTTCTGTCCCTTCCATATTATTCTCTTTCTATTTAGGTAACTCTGTTATTATTACTGTTATTATGATTATTATTTTATAATTTAAAATAAACACATAAGCATATTCTGGCAGAGTTAGTGACATTTTATCCATACTTTTCTTCACTTTGCTTTTTTTAAACTTAATAATATATTCTAGAGAATATTCTATAGTAGCATATAGATATATTAATCATTCCTATGGTAGGTGCATAGATTTCCATTGTGTTGATGTACCATAGTTTATTCAGTTTATCCGCTAATGTTGAGTTGAATTGTGTCCTCACAAAAAAAGTTGTGTTGAAGTCCTAACCTGTGGTACCTTTGAATGTGACCTTATTTAGAAATAGGGTCTTGGATGATGTAATCAAGTTAAGATGATGTCACATTCATATATTGTGTGGACCCTAATCCAATATGGCTGGTCTTATAAGAAGAGGAGAGAGACACACAGGGAGATGATGGCCATGTGACAATGGGGGCAGAGATGGGATTGATGCATCTATAAGCCAAAGAACATCAAGGATTGTTGGCGAACACCAGAAGCTAGAAGAGGCAAGGAAGGATTCCTTTCTACCAGTCTCAAAATGAGCATGGCCCTGCTAACACCTTGATTTTACACTTGTGGCCTTCAGAAATGTGACACCGTAAGTTTCTGTTGTAAGCCACCCACTTTGTGGTAATTTGTTGAGGCAACCCTAGGAAACGAAGACACCCACTGACAGCCATTTGGGTAATTGCTGGTCTTTTGCTACTACAGACAAAGCTACCACGAAAAGCTTTGTAAATATATCATTTTTTATTTTTGCCATACTTTGGAAGGATTCTTTAAAATGAAATTGTTGGTCAAAGGGTAAATGCAGATGTAGTTTTGGAAGACAATGTCACATTCCCTTCCACGGGGCTTTTATCATTTTGCATTGCCAGCAGTGATTTTCGGAAGTTTCTATTTCCCCGCACTTCAAATTTTGCCTATCTGATGGGTAAAAAATGGTTTCTCAGTGTAGTTTTAATTTTCTCGCTATTAGGTTGACCATATTCTCATATGGTTAACAGGCATTTGTCTGCCTTTCTTTCTATCTTTGGTGAACTATCTACTCCTTTATTTGGCCCATTTTTCTTTGGAGATAAATATCTCCTTTCCCATATCCAGAAGTTCTTTTTATATTAGAATTGTTACTCATTTGAATTATGTGGCAAATGTTTTCCTAGTTTTTCTTTTTGTTTGCTTACTAGGGGTTAATTATTTGATGTCATCCCTAAAGCATTTAAGATCTTTATATCTTGGCTTGAACAGTTTTGATCTATAATCATTCCATAGAGAATATAGTTAACGTCACTAAGGATAAAAGCTAATACAGAGGATTTTTTAGATTAAATTTTAAAAACCTTATTGTATATTTTTGGTCCCCTGCTTAAAGTTGATAATTGAAAGTGCCTGGCACAATTCTAAGTTTTATGGCCTATAGCATTCAAGTTAGTAAAGGGATCTTTGCTTGAATTAGAGCTGTCTCATCAGTGTCTGATGTATGGATAGAAAGTACTAGATTACCTATTAGTAAGGAATGAATCAGCAGTTAGACATTTAAAAATTTTTTAGGGTGGGGGGATGGGTTAGCCTGGTGATGGGTATTAAAGAGGGCATGTTCTGCATAAAGCACTGGGTGTTATGCACAAACAATGAATCATGGAACACTACATCAAAAACTAATGATGTAATGTATGGTGATTAACATAACAAAAAAAATTAAAGGAAAAAAGGGGGAAAATAAAAAAGAACAGTGCCTGGAACACAGTAGGCTCTCAGTAAATATTGTTGAACAACAACAAAAAAATTTTTAAATGCGTTCAGTTGATATTTACATATACCATTCATATACTTTAACAATTCAACTTTTATCAAATACTAAAACTTTATTAAGCCCTAGGACATATAAATATGTCTCCTTCCAAGTAAATTTGTTACCTAAAATTGATCTCTTTTATCCAGATCCTACAAGTAACTTTAACCTCGAGCAAATGTGCTTCAGTTTCTGTCTCTGTAAGATGAGGGGATTGGAATAAAGTATTTCCCAGGCCCATTCCAACTCAAAAATGTGTTCATCTGCTTCTGTGATAAGGATCTGATACATTTCTTAGAAAACCCTGGAACTGATTTTACTTCTTTATTAGTACTTTCACTTTGTACGAAAATCCAGCTCAGTACCTCTTAATAGATAGTTCAAAAAATGAATTCTATCCTCTCCCTGTACTGCAGAGTGATTGGCCTGAGTCCTCATTTATAACAGTGATATTTCCAGAGTGTGAATGAGGGGTAGGGACAGAGGGTGAATTCATTTCAGGGGCCTTTACGAGTGTGGATCTGTACCTATGCTACATCTATGTCTGCATCTGTTATCTATACACCTATACATATCTACCTACCTACCTACCTACCTACCTACCTACCTACCTACCTACCTATCTACCTACCTACCTACCTACCTACCTACCTACCTACCTACCTACCTATCTACCTATCTACCTATCTACCTACCTACCTATCTACCTATCTGTCTACCTACCTACCTATCTACCTACCTACCTACCTATCTACCTACCTACCTATCTACCTATCTACCTATCTACCTATCTGTCTACCTACCTATCTACCTACCTACCTACCTACCTACCTATCTACCTATCTACCTACCTACCTATCTACCTATCTACCTATCTGTCTACCTACCTACCTATCTACCTACCTACCTATCTACCTATCTACCTACCTACCTACCTATCTACCTATCTACCTATCTACCTATCTACCTATCTACCTATCTACCTATCTACCTATCTACCTATCTGTCTACCTACCTATCTACCTACCTACCTACCTACCTATCTACCTATCTACCTATCTACCTACCTACCTATCTACCTATCTACCTATCTACCTATCTGTCTACCTACCTACCTGTCTACCTACCTACCTATCTACCTATCTGCCTATCTATCTATCTTTCTATCTTTCTATCTATCTATCTATCTGTCATCTATCTATCTCTCATCTTTCTCTGGCACAAGTTCTTCTTTAGGAGGAGCTATGGAGTGCTTCTTTCCTCTCCCAAGATAACAAGGAAGACAGGTAACGGTGAGAGCAGATTCTCCAGAATTTTCCCGAGTTGACATTCTTATTGATGACTTCCTGTGCTGAATTTGGACTCAAAATTTCAGTTAATGCTGACCACCCCCCCAAAAAAGTGCCCCACTGTATTACTCTCTCTCCTGCCTTAATCTTTTCCTTCATAGAAGTTATATTTGAAAATAATATACTTTGTTTATTTGTTTACTGTTTACCTATGGGTCTAGATTGGAAGCTCTGTAAGGACAGGAATCTGATTTTATTTTATTTTATTTTATTTTTTTAAAAGATTTTATTTATTTATTTGAGAGAGAGAGAGAATGAGAGACAGAAAGCATGAGAGGGAAGAGGGTCAGAGGGAGAGGCATACTCCCTGCTGAGCAGGAAACCCGATGTGGAACTTGATCCCGGGACTCCAGGATCATGACCTGAGCCGAAGGCAGTCGCTTAACCAATTGAGCCACCCAGGCACCCTTGATTTGATTTTAAACTACTAAATATTTAATGAGTTTTTTTTGTGTATGTTGTATCTACGTTTTATTTTTTTTACTTTTTATTTACTTATTTTTTGTTATGTTATGTTAATCACCATACATTACATCATTAGTTTTTGATGTAGTGTTCCATGATTCATTCTTTGCGTATAATACCCAGTGCTCCAAGCATTATGTGTCCTCTTTAATACCCATCACCGGGCTAACGCATCCCCCCATCCCCCCTCCCCTCTAGAACCCTCAGTTTGTTTCTCAGAGTCCATAGTCTCTCATGGTTTGTCTCCCCCTTCGATATCCCCACCTTCATTTTTCCCTTCCTGCTATCTTCTTCTTCTTCTTTTTTTTTTTTTAACATATAATGGATTATTTATTTCAGATGTACAGGTCTGTGATTCAATAGTCTTACAAAATTCACAGCGCTCACCTTAGCACATACCCTCCCCAAAGTCTATCACCCAGCCACCCCATCCCTCCCACCCCCCCACCACTCCAGCAACCCTCAGTTTGTTTCCTGAGATTAAGAATTCCTCATATCAGTGAGGTCATATGATACATGTCTTTCTCTGATTGACTTATTTCGCTCAGCATAACACCCTCCAGTTCCATCCATGTTGTTGCAAATGGCAAGATCTCATTCCTTTTGATGGCTGCATAATATTCCATTGTATATATTCACTTCATCTTCTTTATCCATTCATCTGTCATTGGACATCTTGGCTCTTTCCATAATTTGGCTATTGTGGACATTGCTGCTATAAACATTGGGGTTCACGTACCCCTTCGGATCCCTATGTTTGTATCTTTGGGGTAAATACCCAGTAGTACAGTTGCTGGGTTGTATGGTAGCTCTATTTTCAAATTTTTGAATAACCTCCATACTGTTTTCCAGAGTGGAAGCACCAGCTGGCATTCCCACCAACAGTGTAGGAGGGTTCCCCTTTCTCCACATTCCTGCCAACATCTATCATTTCCTGACTTGTTAATTTTAACCATTCTGACTGGTGTGAGGTGGTATCTCATTGAGGTTTTGATTTGGATTTCCCTGATGTTGAGCACTTTTTCATGTGTCTGTTGGCCATTTGGATGTCTTCTTCAGAAAAATGTCTGTTCATGTCTTCTGCCCATTTCTTGATTGGATCATTTGTTCTTTGGGTGTTGAGTTTAAGAAGTTCTTTATAGATTTTGGATACTAGCCCTTTATCTGTATATCATTTGCAAATATCTTCTCCCATTCTGTCGGTTGTCTTTTGGTTTTGTGGATTGTTTCCTTTGCTGTACAAAAGCTTTTGATCTTGATGAAATCCCAATAGTTCATTTTTGCCCTTGCTTCCCTTGCCTTTGGCGATGTTTCTAGGAAGAAGTTGCTGCGGCTGAGGTCGAAGAGGTTGCTGCCTGTGTTCTCCTTTAGGATGTTGATGGACTCCTGTCTCACATTTAGGTCTTTCAACCATTTGGAGTCTATTTTTGTGTGTGGTGTAAGGAAATGGTCCAGTTTCATTCTTCTGCATGTGGCTGTCCAATTTTCCCAACACCATCCTTTGAAGAGACTGTCTTTTTTCCATTGGACATTCTTCCCTGCTTTGTCGAAGATGAGTTGACCATAGAGTTGAGGGTCCATTTCTGGGCTCTCTATTCTGTTCCATTGATCTATGTGTCTGTTTTTGTGCCAGTACCATACTGTCTTGATGATGACAGCTTTGTAATAGAGCTTAAGTCCGGAATTGTGATGCCGCCAGCTTTGCCTTTCTTTTTCAACATTCCTCTGGCTTTTTGGGGTCTTTTCTGGTTCCATACAAATTTTAGGATTATTTGCTCCATTTCTTTGAAAAAAGTGGATGGTATTTTGAGGGGGATTGCATTGAGTGTGTAGATTGCTCTAGGTAGCATTGACATCTTCACAATGTTCGTTCTCCCAATCCATGAGCATGGAACGTTTTTCCCTTTCCTTGTGTCTTCCTCAATTTCTTTCATGAGTATTTTATAGTTTTCTGAGTACAGATCCTTTGCCTCTTTGGTTAGATTTATTCCTAGGTATCTTATGGTTTTGGGTGCAATTGTAAATGGGACCGACTCCTTAATTTCTCTGTCTTCTGTCTTGTTGTTGGTGTATAGGAATGCCACTGATTTCTGCGCCTTGATTTTATATCCTGCCACTTTACTGAATTCCTGTATGAGTTCTAGCAGTTTTGGGGTGGAGTCTTTTGGGTTTTCCACATACAGTATCATATCATCTGCAAAGAGTGAGAGTTTGACTTCCTCTTTGCCAATTTGGATGCCTTTGATTTCTTTTTGTTGTCTGATTCCTGTGGCTAGGATTTCTAGTACTATGTTGAATAGCAGTGGTGAGAGTGGACATCCCTGCCACGTTCCTGACCTTAGGGGGAAAGCTCTCAGCTTTTCCCCATTGAGAATGATATTTGCTGTGGGTTTTTCATAGATGGCTTTTATGATATTGAGGTATGTATCCTCTATCCCTATACTCTGAAGAGTTTTGACCAAGAAAGGATGCTCTACTTTGTCAAATGCTTTTTCTGCATCTATTGAGAGGATCATATGGTTCTTGTTCTTTATTTTATTAATGTATTGTATCACATTGATTGATTTGCGGATGTTGAACCAACCTTGTGGCCCAGGGATAAATCCCACTTGGTCGTGATGAATAATCCTTTGAATGTACTGTTGGATCCTATTGGCTAACATTTTGGTGAGAAGTTTTGCATCCCTGTTCATCCAGGATATTGGTCTGTAATTCTCCTTTTTGATGGGGTCTTTGTCTGGTTTGGGGATCAAGGTAATGGTGGCCTCATAAAACGAGTTTGGAAGTTTTCCTTCCATTTCTATTTTTTGGAGCAGTTTCAGAAGAATAGGTATTAATTCTTCTTTGAATGTTTGGTAGAATTCCCCTGGGAAGCCATCTGGCCCTGGGCTTTTGTTTGTTGGGAGATTTTTGATGACTGCTTCAATTTCCTTAGTGGTTTTAGGTCTGTTCAGGTTTTCTATTTCTTCCTGGTTCAGGTTTGGTAGTTAATACATCTCTAGAAATGCATCCATTTGTTGCAGATTATCTAATGCTGGCATATAGTTGCTCATAATATGTTCTTATAATTGTTTGTATTTCTTTGGTGTTGGTTGTGATCTGTCTTCTTTCATTTATGATTTTATTTATTTGGGTCATTTCTCTTTTCTTTTGGATAAGTCTGGCCAGGGGTTTATCAATCTTGTTAATTCTTTCAAAGAACCAGCTCCTAGTTTCATTGATCTGGTCTACTGTCTTTTGGTTTCTATTTCATTTGATTTCTACTCTGGTCTTTATTTTTTCTCTTCTTCTGCTGGGTTTAGGCTTTATTTTCTGTTCTTTCTCCAGCTCCATTAGGTGTAGGGTTAGGTTGTGTATTTGAGACCTCTTTTGTTTCTTGAGAAAGGCTTGTATTGCTATATACTTTCCTCTTAGGACTGCCTTTGCTGCATCCCAAGGATTTTGAACAGTTGTGTTTTCATTTTCATTGGTTTCCATGAATTTTTTTAATTCTTCTTTTATTTCCTGGTTCACCCATTCGTTCTTTAGTAGGATGCTCTTTAGCATCCATGTACTTGAGTTCTTTCAGACTTTCCTCTTGTGATCGAGCTCTAGTTTCAAAGCATTGTGGTCTGAAAATATGCAGGGAATGATCCCAATCTTTTGGTACCGGTTGAGACCTGATTTGTGACCTAGGATGTGATCTATTCTGGAGAATGTTCCATGAGCACTACAGAAGAATGTGTATTCTGTTGCTTTGGGATGGAATGTTCTGAATATATCCATGAAGTCCACTTGGTCCAGTGTGTCATTTAAAGTCTTTATTTCCTTGTTGATCTTTTGCTGTCCATTACAGTGAGAAAGGTGTTAAAGTCCTCCACTATTATTGTATTGTTGTCGATGTGTTTCTTTGCTTTTGTTATTAATTGCCTTATATAATTGGCTGTTCCCATGTTAGGGGCATAGATATTTACAATTGTTAGATCTTCTTGTTGGATAGACCCTTTAAGTAGGACATAGTGTCCTTCCTCATCTCTTATTATAGTCTTTGTTTTAAAATCTAATTTGTCTGATACACGGATTGCCACCCCAGCTTTCTTTTGGTGTCCATTAGCATGGTAAATGGTTTTCCACCCCCTCACTTTCAATCTGGGGGTGTCTTTGGGTGTAAAATGAGTCTTTTGCAGACAATATATAGGTGGGTCTTGTTTTTTTATCCAATCTGTTAGCCTGTGTCTTTTGTTTTGGACATCTAGCCCATTTACATTCAGGGTAACTATTGAAAGATATGATTTAGTGCCATTGTATTGCCTGTAAGGTGACTGTTACTGTATATTGTCTGTGTTCCTTTCTGGTCTATGTTGCTTTTAGGCTCTCTCTTTGCTTAGAGGACCCCTTTCAATATTTCTTGTAGGGCTGGTTTCATGTTTGCAAATTCCTTTAGTTTTTGTTTGTCCTGGAAGCTTTTTATCTCTCCTTCTATTTTCAATGACAGCCTAGCTGGATAGAGTATTCTCGGCTGCATATTTTTCTCATTTAGTGCCCTGAATATATCATGCCAGTCCTTTCTAGTCTGCCAGGTCTCTGTGGAGAGGTCTGTTGCCAAGCTAATGTTGCTACCATTGTAGGTTACATATCTCTTGTCCCGAGCTGCTTTCAGGATTTTCTCTTTGTCTCTGAGACTCGTAAGTTTTACTATTAGATGTTGGGGTGTTGACCTATTTTTATTGATTTTGAGGGGGGTTCTCTGTGCCTCCTGGATTTTGATACCTGTTTCTTTCCCCACGTTAAGGAAGTTCTCTGCTATAATTCGCTCCAATATACCTTCTGCCCCTCTCTCTCTTTCTTCCTCTTCTTGGATCCCAATTATTCTAATGTTGTTTCATATTATGGTATCACTTATCTCTCGAATTCTGCCCTCGTGATCCAGTAGTTGTTTATCTCTCTTTTTCTCAGCTTCCTTATTTTCCATCATTTGGTCTTCTATATCACTAATTCTCTCTTCTGCCTCATTTATTTATTTATTTATTTTTAAAGATTTTATTTATTTATTCATGAGAGACAGAGAGAGAGAGAGAAACAGAGGGAGAGGCAGGCTCCCAAAGAGCAGGGAGCCTGATGCGGGACTCGATCCCAGGACTCTGGGATCATGACCTGAGCCGAAGGCAGACGCTTAACCATCTGAGCCACCCAGGCGCCCTCTTCTGCCTCATTTATCCTAGCAGTTAGAGCACCCATTTTTGATTGCAACTCATTAATAGCCTTTTTGATTTGGACTTGGTGAGATTTTAGTTCTTTTATTTCTCCAGAAAGGGTTTCTCTAATATCTTCCATGCTTTTTTCAAAGCTAGTATCTTTAAAATCGTTATTCTGAACTCTAGTTCCGAAATCTTACTAATGTACATATTGATTAGGTCCCTGGCAGTCGGTATTGCCTCTTGTTCTTTTTTTTTTTTTTTTGAGGTGATTTTTTCCGTCTTGTCATTTTGTCTTCCAGAAAGTGGTTGCTTTTCTGTTCAGAGAGTTGCTGCTATTCTTTTCTTTGATCTCCTGTTGAGTCTGTAGGTGTTTAGAATGGTTTGATCCCTATCTAGCTGAATTCCTGGGACCAGATGAAATTTAGGTCTCCTACTCCTCCTAATGAGTTTTTATTTTAAATTTACTTTATTGTATTTTAAGTTTGAATTTATTATTTCATTTAATAATTACAGTACATTTAATAAATGATTTCATTGTAGTTGTACCTCATTATTTGTGGATTCCATATTTGTGAATTTATCCACTCACTTTGCTTATTTGTAACCAGGTACTTCGGTGGTCATTTGTAGAGGTGCATATGCACAGAGTGGCAGAAAGTTTGTGGGGGAAAGTTGTGCCACCTGCTGCATGTGTTCCCAGTGGAGGTCAAACAAGGTGACGCTGTCCTATTTCAGTTCTCAGGCTATAAGCAAGTGTCTTTTTTAGGACCAATTAGTACCATGCTTTGTGAGTTTTTGTTCTTTTTGTTGATAGTTTTGCTATTTAAGATGGTATGTGAGCATGGTGCTAAACTGCTGCCTAGGGTTCCCAAGTGCAAGGCTGGGGTGTGCCTTACAGAGAAAATGCATGTGTTAGATAAACTTCATTCAGGTATGAGTTATGATGTTCTCAGCTGAGTTCAGTGATAATGAATCAACAATATACATGTTAATAAGTGTCTTTAAACAGACACAGACATAAACAACGCCATGGATTGATTGGTTGATGAAAATGTGAATAGAGGCCCACAGGCACCTCACCCTGTATTTCCTCCATGATGCCATGATTCAGTTTTTGCTAATTCCGTGCTTGTGGAGATTTTATAGAACATATCCACACTAAAGAATGAGACTCAACTGTGTTTAAATTTAGCTTATTTTTTTAAATGAATATCTAATGAATATCTATACCTGGTATATAGCTGGTCAATAATAAATAAATGTTTGTTGAATGAATGATTGAATGAATGATGATGATAGTGATCACAATCAAGATCCTGATAAAAAGACTTTTTCAGGTTACTTAGTGATTAAGCCAATAGCTACGAATTGGTGGGATGGATTGTGCTGTGTGCAGAGAACACATGTCCTAGCTCATCTCTACCATTTACTGGCTGAATGGCCTGCAGTAAATCCTTTAACATCCATGCTTCTGTTTCCTCATCTATAAAATAACAATTATGATATTCTTACTTCCAAATTACTGTGGGTTTGGAAATTAATATGAAAGCACTTGATCACAGGTCTCAAAGTCAGGGGCCTTTGAATCAGCCTCAGCTTGAGTAGAACTCACTGTGAGATGCTGACTCACTTCTCTTACCCATCAAGGCCTGTCTCAGATTTCTTTGTTTATAAAATGAACATGTTAGATTGGATGATTCTCAAGGTCTTTTCTGGCAATAGCCTTGTAAGGGCCTATGTTAATAATAGGCTTGAGCTCTGAAGGGATTTCAAGGAGCTTGTGAATAGATCATAGATTACTTTTCTATCCAGGACAAGGACAATATCTTGGTCATGGTCATAGTCCCGGTCCTTGGAATGATCTTCATTTTGCTCAGGCCCTTGTAAACTGATTGTCTCACTGGGAAACCCTCTGTTAAACCTGTTACCATGATATTCTCTTCTCCAGGAGCAGAAGGTTAATAGCAGTGAAACCTGAGGTCTTCCCTGAGAAGTGTAAAATGATGTTTCTCAGAATTAAGGAGCATTCAAGAGCTCTTAAAACTGGTGCCCAGGAGGATGACAAAATTAGGAAGTTAAAAAAGATACAGTGAAGCATGAACTTTGTTTATTGATTTGTACAAACAGAGTTCCATAGATATAGGTCCGAATATTCACATGCGCCAGTGAACTCTCTAAATTTTATAAAGCTTAATTTTGAAGAGACATAAATTAGTTATAGCCTATAGAGCAAATCTTATGACTCCTGAGGTTTGATTTCTTCAGCAGTGAAATGGTGGTGATAAGACCCCGCTTTAGCTACCTCATAGTCTTATCCACAAATAAGCTCATGGTGAATATGAGAATATCTTATAAGCATGACTTATTCTAACCTTGTGGAAACTTAGTATTACACAGTGACAATGGCATATGACCCTATCACCTATATATCAAATGCCAGAAGAAAAACCCTTAAGATTTCATTTTGGGTCATTGTTTAGGAAATTAATGAAGAACTTAAGGAGCCGCAGTTTTTACCATCTTAAATACCTGCTTTGATGGAAATAAAGCTGTTCTCTTTTGTCCTTATATTAAAGCATCCAGCTCTTTCCAATGGCCCAGAAACAATGACTACAATAATGAAAATAAGACACGTACAAATTCCAATACTGAATATTCCCAATCAAATGAAATAGCAAATTATCCAGAGACACATACATTAGACCTATGGTCTGAAAGGGACTTTTAGTCCTGAATAATAAACTCATGCTTCCAAAGCCAAGTGCTATAGGGACTTGTGTCTAAATTTGACATCTGCCTCATTAGCGATGCAGTTGGCCAAACAACTGAGATGCTGATAGCTATGGGCATATTCATATTAATTAAGATTATTTTGGCAAATTTCTTTCCCAGGAATCAAAGAAATAGTATCAGTACACAACTTTATAGTTAATAGAGATAAACAGGTTCATTTTCTGGAAATAAGTAGTCTGTACAGTTACTGAAATGTCCTGGCTCATGCTATTCCTTTCTTTGGATTCAAGGCTATTCTTCCCATTTGCATAATTGTCATAGTGAGAAACAAGGCTCTTTCAAACCTCCGTATGGCTTATGCCTAAAGTCTTTTCCAGTAGCAGTGTGATGACTCATCCATAAGCAATGACCTTGTAAAAGTCATCTAAAGGGAGCTGTAGAACTTTTATTTAAATTGACAAAAACATCAAGAAGTCCATGTATAACTCAAAGCAACCTTGGTTTTCCGCTTGCTGCCAAGACTAACTTTTCTTCCCTTTTTTTGTTTTTTTAATAGTGACACAGGCTAAAATTAAGAATAATAATATGAACAGAAAAGTATCTTCAAATATCCACTGAAGGAAAATTATTCATATTCTCTCACCAACTAGAGCCCCCAAATAATATAAAATATATTTCTGTATTTAATTTTTAGTAAAAGGTCATTTATTCTATTATCAGAGACTCAGTGAAGAAAAATAATCTAGGGGAGATTTTTGGGCTCCTATTTCACCAGTTTATATTTTTTAAATCTGGTTCTTCCTCTAACTAACTGCACGATTTTGATAAGTCATTCATCCAGTGTCATCATTTCCGAGGTTCTTTCTAGCGCTAAATCTATGATTCTTCAATGAAAATAGCACCGGAATTATGGCCAATTTCAGCTTAGTAAAGAGGTTGGAGGAGAGAAGGAAAGCATTTCTGATGAACATTCAATAACTTTTAAAAGCATAAAGCATCGTATTCCCTAAGCACTCAGGTTAATTATATTTTATTAGAGAAGCTAGTTAAGAATAATATACCAACCCACCAACATTTCAGTATTTTAATGATCCTATTATGATGGCCCACCGGGTTCTGTTTTTATGCCATATCACAAAAGTGGGCATCTGTTGTAGATGAGTAAATCTTTTCACCAGAAAACACAGAGGATCTCAGCAATGTGGCCAGTGACCCAGAACAGCTCGGCAGATGTGTTCCTTGCAGTTATCTTAGCAGAAGACGTAGATTTTTGCCTAATATTTCAGTTTGAATATTAGTCCTAAAGACTGATGCAGTGAAACATATGCACGCTAACACAGCCTTGGGATATAAATAAATGCCATTATAAATAACAGAAAGACCAAATTCTTGCATGCAGTTAGAAATGGTTGTGTTAGGAAGCAGTTCTCTATGAGATCCATTCCGTGAGAGTCCCCAGATTTCCTCCATTCCCTTTGCTCCTGAAATTTAGCCACTGCCCCAGTGGAATGTCAGGCTGCTTGTACCACTGTCTTGTGTCCCAACAGCTGAGGCCATCTCAGACTTGGTGGGTCCCTCGACCCCAAGTCCCACTCTTCCACATTTAGGCTCTGACAATGTGACTAGAATGAAACTATTGTGCATCAAGTGATCCCATGTTGCTAATGGTCCTCATGGTATCTCAACCTGGTAACATGTAATTCCACAGAAGAAAATGTGGAGACAAAGCCAGCTCAACTGACAAAGCTAATCTAATGTATCAGTAATTCCCTGATTCAGACTGGAACTACGACGGACCTACTCTTTGCAGAAAGTAATGAGACATTTTTAATGATTTTTAAAGGTTATTTTTCTTCCCTTTCCTCTTCTCATTGCTTGATAACATTCTTTCCTTCCCTGCACTCGTTGTATCTTGAAATCTCTTTCACTTTTTTCAGGATGAAGGGAATTTCTCCCCCGCTCCATATGCGCCTGGTACTAGGGTGATGGTTACTCTCCCCTCAAGCCAGCCAGCAAATTTAAAATGTATGGCATAGGTGAGAACACTGGGCTGTTCCTCCTGGTTACCATCACCCATGGAAGATTTTAGTTTGTTTCCCTTCTCTTCTCCAGTATTGCTGTCACTGTTCTGAGGGAACCTCACAAAAATTCATTCCTCAGTGCCCTGGGCTCTGTGTCCCAGCCTCTTCTGCATTTCATTTATCTCCCATGTCCACGATGCATCCCCATGCTCACATCCCCCGACTTGTAATTACCAGCAACTGTGCCTTGTCCAAAGTCTTCATTTCAGCTGCCGCCCCCCCTGCCGCCCCCAGCTAACCAGTATTTCTTGTCTCCTCAACTGACTTCTAGTTTGTCAATAGGAGCATTTCTTCAAACTCATCGGGCCCTCGATCCATCTGTTCATTAGTGACTTCCCTCCCATGAGGTCATTATTTTCCTTCTCACCCAGCTTAGAGTCTTTGTGCTTTCGTGTGCTCCTTGCTCTTCTCTACTGAGTTTGCCTCTACAGCTTTCAAATCCACTGAAGTTTAACTCTTCAGCTGCTTCCTACTTATGCTGGTGTGGGTGCACATAGCTAGAGAAAAAACACACAGACGTTGACACACTGATGATCACAGATCCCAAGTAAGCCCCAACATGGCCAGGCAGCCCTACTCTAGGGCCCTAATCAGTTCACAGTGCCCTCCACCCCCGCCCTCCAAATGGTCAAGAAGATAATTTCACCTCTTCTCAAAATTCCTAAACTACTACTTCTTACTCTTTTTTTAAGGCAAACCCACTCCTATTATCATACAAAACACACATTCAAAGATAACATTATCAATGATTTCAAAACTATGACAGCAGGGCATTGTGCCAAAGGTAGAGCACTTCTGAACACGGGCCCTGGGTGACTGGAGTGACTGCAGCCCGTGAAACCATCCCATGGCCGCCACACCACGGGAGGGACATGAGGTCGTAGCTCCCCTGCAGGAGGTGGCGGTGCCCATGCTGTCCTTTTGTCTGGGTGCTGCGTGTTAGGACACAGTGCAATTTCCTTGAGCCCAGTTAAAGGTATTTGCAGATAATATTATGTAGTTGTAACTAAATTAATCATCACAAATAGACAACTGGGAATTTAAGATGATACTGATAGTGCAAGCTTGGGAAAGGGGAGGGAGGCAGAAAATGGCAGAGCTGACACAAAAAAATATTTATCAGCTAATGAGATCTCATAAGCTGATAATCAAAATTTCAAAAATAATAAGAGAATTATTTTAAATATAGATTTATATCTACCATATAAATTCTGTTGTTAGTTATGAACTGTCACCTAAGTGTATTCTGTGCCTTTACAAATTAAATAATGATAGTACGGTATGTTTATATCTCTATTGAAATTGTATGCTCAATTTTTAATTTATATGCATATGTGATCTCTTTATTTCAGTAATATTTACAGTTAGATGGGATTATAGATGAGACAAGAACATACAGGAAAGCCTACCCTAGAAAACTGGCATTTTTACATGTTAACACTTGAGTCAGCAACCTCCATGATGTAATGTTATGCTTACTGCATATTAAGGTGTCCATATGAATGAACTATTCATCTGGTAAGCAATTTCTCTCTGGAATGTCTCTGCCAAGCAGCCAACTTATTTATACTTGGAACATCTTGATTAATGGGAAACTTACTACCTGTGAGGATAGCTTCACTGTTAAAATGTTACGACACACACACACCACCATATACACACACCCCAGGAATGGGAGAGAAAAAATAATGTATATACCATTTTCCTCCCAAAAGGTTAGTTCAAATAAGTCAGTATCCTTCCTCTACCGTTTTATTTAGTGGAATCCGCCGCATGCTTGCAGTCCTGAGAACAGAAGCAGGAAGGCATAGAGCACAAGCAGGGGGAAGGATGGAGTTGCCTTCCAACACAATAGGATAATGATTGATCCATAGATAGAGCAACAAACAGCCCTGATCAGTGTGCATATGTGTGGCTTTATTAATTTAAAAAATTTGAATGTGCAGTGATCTATGTCTTTATGCAATCAGCTATCCTGGTCACCACAAATATGCTCCCTAATGAAGCCTGGGATGCCTTGCCCAGGACAGATGCTATTGATGCATCATTTCCGAAGAGTTCTTGGCATAGGACCATGGCAGGTCTTCTGGAACCTGCCTAGAAGAGCAGTGGCTTAGCTGTAGGAAGCCCTGGGCAGCCTCCATGATGAGTTTCTAAGGTGTAGTCAGTGCACAAAGAGCCCCAGGAACCTATACAAGAGTCACCCCTCGGCCTGGCATACACAGTGAGCACAAATCCAGCCAGCTGGGCTGGAGGAAGAGTTCCTTCTGTGGGTGTTTGCTTTAGAGTTCAGAATGTCAAGTTTAACAAAAGCAAGTCTTTTTGAGAATCATCCATAATTCCTTTCAGTCATAATGTATCATTGGAAAACCCAGCTTTTTTGTGCCAGGATTTATCCTCATTCTAAAATGATCCCTCTTGTTGTGATGCCTTCCTGTCAGTTTACCAGTTCCATAGGTGAAGACAATCTGGTTCTTCTCCTCTCTTCTCCAGCAGCCCTGGGCTGGGCAGTCATTGCGTCCCACAGTTGAGGGAACCACTGAATAGGACTTAGGGCCCCAAGCTAGGAGGAGGACTTCTGTGTTAGCAGATTTACCTCTCATAAATGCAGTCCTCTTAAGTCCTGGGCAATATTAAAGCTGCTAGTACAATGAATGTTTGTAGCAATTTACATGAAAACAGGTACCGTGCCTTTCTCTCAGGATACACTTGTCTAATTTTACTCACATGTAGGTGCCACTGATTTGTATTTTTAAAGCTGTAATTTTTCTTGGAGTTAAAAATATATCTTGTTAAATGAACTGAGGCCATTTTCTTTTGGGAAAATGCAGTAATTTTTTGGTATTGGGGAGGTGTTACTTTAATAATCATGTTTATTTTTGCTTTTTCCCTTATAGCAGCAGGAAAAGGATTAAATTCAGTTATCACAGAGATGCAAATCAAAGTGGCAGTTATCAATTATTTTTTGTCTCTCCATCTTTCCTGGAAGGTGATACTATTTTCCTAGATTGTACACATCTACCCCACGTTCTTTTTAAGAGTTAACATACGTGTCCTTGTTGTATCTTTTTTTTTAAAGAGGGGAGGGGAGAATTCGTGAAAACAAACCTATAGGTGATGCAAATTCTTAGATTAGTTTTTCTTAACTGGAGGTCACACAGACTTCTGGCTGTGGTTCTGCCTAAAGGAAGTGAAACTCTTTCTCTTAATAAACACTGTTTTTCATCTCCCCGCGCCCCCCCCGCCGCCCCGCCACCACGTGAGGGTGGAAATAGTTGGGATTCATTGAAAGGTAGTAAGGAAGTTTTCACAAGGCACCTGGTAATCTCGTCCTTACTCTGAGACGTTTTTCAAATCTAGATTTAGCCAAATATAAGAAAAGCAGAGTCAGATTCCAGCTGTCTATTAGTTTCATCCTAAAGTGCTTCCTGGCTACTCTGCACACTGATTTACAAGTAAGAAAGCAAACCAATAAGAGAACAAAAATTGCATTTCCAAGCACAGACTACATTCACATCTGAAGAAGTGATTGAGTTGTGTGAATAGCATTTCAAATCTCAAAATAACAGAAGAGAATATGTGAGACTCAACCCTTCCCCAAATCCCTAAGGTTGGTGGCAACTTTGCCTTTGGTGTAACCAAGGTCCCTTGAGCCCTGTTAGCCTGCACTCTATCATGGGGATGTGACTGGGGGGTAGAGTTCAGGCAGAGGATCCCAGTATTTTAAAACTGGCTCATAGCCCTTCTCCTAAGGACACCCAGCTGGGGAATCAGGTGTCTGGAAGAGGACATGGCCTTCAAAGCAACTCTGGAATTTATACCTCAGCTTTCCCATTTTATTAGCACTGTGACCTTAGTCCATTTACCTCAGCCTCAGTTTCTTCATCTGTAAAATGGGAGTCATAAAGCTTACCTTAGAGAGTTTCAATAATTACATTTTTGTTTTGATACAATATGTCTCCTCTACAGTCTTAGTGAGTGGAAACAGCATGTTTAAAGTAATATGAACAGAATCAAGAAGGCAAACAGCCTAAGCGGTGGGAAGGGATACAGTTGCATTCTACCCAATAAATCCCTATTCCAGGTATTACCTTTTCAGGGTGTTTAGTAAGAATTGGTTTCTTTCTTTTTTTTCTTTAAATTTTTTATTGTTATGTTAATCACCATACATTACATCATTAGTTTTTGATGTTGTGTCCCATGATTCATTGTTTGTGCATAACGCCCAGTGCTCCACGCAGAACGTGCCCTCTTTAATACCCGTCACCAGGCTAACCCATCCCCCCATAAGAATTGGTTTCTATACAGAGAATCTGACTAGACTAACCAAGTAAATAAAACTGCAACATAATTACTAGTTGTGGTTCAATCTGTTAAAGTAACTAAAATGTAGGGCTAGAATATTTCTTAGAGAACAACTAGTTCAAACTTTATTTGACAGGTGGAACAAAGCACCTGGCAAGCACGAAGAGTGGCTTTCATGGGGCTCACAGCTCCTAAAGGGCATCTCCAACCCTAGATCCCAGATGTCCTGATTCTAAAGTTACTCTTTTTCCCACCACACTCTGCCTCTGATAACATGGAGAAAATAGTCTACACTCATTAAATACTGTTTTTAGAATTATGGCCTTTTATGGTGCTGGTGGCCACACCACCAGTTTAAGGAAAACATCAAATTGTCTCTAATCTTGAAATACATGTGTCCACGTGAAAATCCCCATGGCTTGTGCCGTCGTAATTTCTGACACTAGGTTTTCCAATTCTTGCTAGGGTGTATTTACTGGTTTGTCTCTTCAAGGGACTAACTCTTTTTCAGCAGTTTATTTCCCTAAGTCTCAATTCCCATCTCCTGCCTTACCCTCTCCTGGCTATAAAGAAGAAGGTACATGGTTTTCTTTTTTAAATTTGGTACCGTTGGCCACAGGCCTCGCAATGCCAAATCATTACCTAATAGCTGCTGTGAGCTTCTTAGAGACTTTTATTCCCGCATCAACCTTTTACCTCCTCCATTGAGCCAGCCCTCCAGCCTCAAGCTCAATAGATTTGCCTTCACAACCTCCATTAAATAGCTGCCCTTTCCTTTTTGATGCATTTCATTTTTTAACTCCAATGACTAGGTAAAAAGCCTTGTATATGGTTCTCAAAAAGCTCCAGCCCAACTTCCTGTGAGCTTCCTTTAATCACACATCCTCTGGATTCATTAAGTCTTATCTGTGACAAAAGATGTCGCGCGACATTTCCTCTCCAGCTGAGGCTTTGGCCCAAGACAGTCCTAACACTTTTGCGTCTGGGCGAAGCTGCAGATCCGGTGGCCTTCGCAGCCGGGGCAAGGATGGAGAGCTGGTGAGCCCTGGGGTCACCGGGGCTTTCTGCAGCAGGAAGCTGGAGCTCCTGTGCAGACATGGATGCTCGATTTATAAGGTGGGAAGGCTAAGCCGGAGCTATTTGGAAGACACAGATTGTGTCTCCAGTACTTAGGGAGCTGGACTCTTACTCAGGCAGCCTCCACTGAGATGCAAGTGTGCTTGGAAATGGTGAGCATGCGAGGCATTGGCAAACTCAGGCCAACGAATATTGGCCAGCTTTACAGCCATCCATCTCTCTTCATACACATGGTCATGCTTCCTTTTGACACACGTTGGAAAATGGGTGGGTAGAAGAAAGGCCTCTCAGATTTATTGAGTGTCCATTGTCCAGACTGAAGGGTTTTAGTGTTTTCCTTGACCCACACCCACCCTGTACATCTGTGCCTCGGGAATTGGTACCATGACATGCAGTGGGTGGCTACTTTTTAACATGAGGCAGCTTTATGCAATGGAGAGTCGAGTTCACTGTGTGCATGGGGGAGTCAAATAGTGACCAGCAAGTATTTTGCTCTAGTGGCAGCATTCTGGTCTGCATGGTAACTAAACTTAAATGTGATTTTATCTGAAATAACTCTAGCAGGGTTTACCACTTTGTTATGAGGTAAGTATGTGGCTCTTTCTTCTGAGTGTTAAGACCTATGTGGGAGTGAGTGGAAAGTTTCCCTTTCCCCTTCTCTCTGTTAGAGATATACTGTTTTCCATAAAGATAGGACAACTCTAGAGTGAATGTTCCTGGATATTATGTATCCAGGATATAGAATACCCCAGGAAATTATAAACCTTTAACTGAGAAGTACAGACTGTTAGCTGATTTGACACCCCCACATTTTGTTTTAATGGTTACTATTAAGCATGCCCACGGTTATGATAACAATAAAGTTATTTTCTCTAAAATAGAGAAATATTCCAAACAAAACAGAGATGACATCTTAGTCCTTAAATCCCAGATATTGATTTATTTCTTTTTAGGTTTTATTTATTTATTTGTGAGTGAGAAAGAGGGAGAGAAAGCACGAGCAGGGGGAGGGGCAGAGGGAGAAGCAGACTCCCCGCTGAGCAGGGAGGCCCACACTGGGCTCGATCCCAGGACCTTGAGATCATGACCTGAGTCGAAGGCAGATACTTCACTGCCTGAGCCACCCAGGCGTCCCACAGACAGTGACATATATGCACATATATTTGCCCACTAAGATTATTTGATCAAAATAGTGCCTCCTAGACAATGAGAAAGTCTATAAATTTAATGGAATCTTTTGTTATTTCTGATGTGACTCCTTTTTCTGAAGAAGTGGGGATAGGAAAGAGCCAGGGAGTAAAAACATTGACTGAAAAGGCTGGAGTCATGCTGATAACTTTTTCCACAGAAACCACAAAGGGGTCTGCCTGGTTGAGGTAAAAAAATCAGAAATAAAAAGGAGAGGAATTGTCCAGGTCCCATAGCTTCTAAGTCAAGTATATCTGAGCACAGTGGACATTTTGCTGCCCCTCCCAGCACCAACTTCTTCTTGTTCAGAATCTCTTGATTCTTGAAATGTGGATCCACATAGCTCCAAGAAGCTGACTGCACTTTTGCTCCAGAGGAGCATCATCTGATAGACTAAACCAATGAGAGCGTTCTTTCTTAGACTGTAGTGCCTGAACCAATACTGGGCAGGTGACCTCAACTGTCTCAGAACTTCTTCTTGAAATGCCGAGTCAAGGATAATCTTTTTCCACTGCAGACACAAATAATAAAGAAATAGCTCAGGGAGCTATTGGCAGTATTCTCAGGACCATAAGGTGAGGTCCTGTCTAAATAAAATAATACAAGAGAATTGGAGCTGGAGGAGAGGGGAAAAAAAAACAAAAAACAAACCCTGAGTATTTGTTATATATTTTAAACCACTCGACTGAGTATCACCTGAAAATAGTCCCATCTGAGACTTTTTGAGCCCATGAATCGATAAATACCATTCTTGGTTATGCCAGTTTTAGCTAGGTTTTCTGATTCCCACAATGGAAGGCATCCTAACAAACCATTAAGTCTGTAAAATTCCCCTGAACCCAGTCCCACACCCCAACTCTGACTTCTTCCTTCATCACTGTCTTGACCTCATAGAGATAGCCAGCTGCCAGAATCCAGGATCCTGTTAGGACCCTTGGAGGTCCGTGCTCCATGGAGAACAGAATGCCTGGCCAGAGGGCAAGCATCATGGCTCTGTACAGAATCTGCTGCTGCGGAGACAGCAGCAATATCGAGATACTCCTGTCCCCGGGGCTGGACAGACTGAGGGGCCCATCTGTAGGGCCAGAGCAGCCAGAACAGAAAACTGAACAAGATGCTAATGCAGAGTTGGAGGAGAACCAGGAAACAGAGGACTTGGAATTAACACGAATTTCTAAAGAGAACAGCAAGTCCGGCTTCTCAGGAGGGAGGGAGAGTTTACTGGAGACTTTGTGAAGAACAGTCCAACTTCCCAAGGAAAGAGTCTGTCCATATCTCAAAGAAATCACAAGTGGGCCAGCACTTCTGTCCACACTGGGACCTCCATGTGCCCCCATCTCACAGGGGGTCCACCAAATACGTGGGAAGTCTGCAGAGTTACGTGTGCCCCTTCCTGGCGTATGGGAGGGAGAGGAAGATCCAACTAGAGGGGTGTGATAGCCCCCTACGTAGACTTGCTGAAACTTTGAGCTCTTAACGCTTTCCTCCCTCCCTAGGAGGTCCCCGAGATATCTCCCAGTCTCTTCTTCATCCCCATAAAATGAAGGCACAGAAATGACTCAATTCTGAAGTACTATTGTCTAGATCAGTATACTATGACTTTGAGTTTTCAGGAAATTCAACAGTTTGCTCAGTTTATTCTTCCAGAGAGAAACTTGACTCTCTTTCTAAAGAAAAAAAATCTTTGCTGATCTTAGGACATAAGAAAGATAGTACTTTTTAAACTTTCTGAAGTGATGTATGTATGGAACCACTAAAAGAATAGGAATGGGCTGTATAATGAAAAGCTGGTGGAGGGGGAAAAAAGCATGACAGAGAAAACCTGATCAATTTAAGCAAAGGCAAGAAAAGAGAAAAAAAAAAGCAAAGAAAATCAAAGGCACAAAATACATGAAAATAATTATATCAGTAACTATAATAATCATGAATGAATTCAAATCACTAGTTAAGGGGCGCCTGAGTGGCTCAGTCGTTAAGTGTCGGCCTTCAGGAGGCGGAGCAAGAGGGCGGAGGAGCGGGAGACCTGGATTTCGTCTGGTCCCAGGAATTCAGCTGGATAGGGATCAAACCCTTCCGAACACCTACGAACTCAACAGGAGATAGAAGAAGAGAGTAGCAACAACTCTCTGAACAGAGAAGCGACCACTTTCTGGAAGGTAGGACGTGCGGAGAAGTGAATCTGAGGCGATATTCGGGAGGAGAGACGGCGGGGGAGGGGGCCTCTGTCGGCCACTTCTGGCAAGTGATAGAGCCGCGGAGCACAAAATCGGAAATTTTAGAAGTCGGCTCCGCTGGGTGCCTGGGTGGCTCAGTTGTTAAGCATCTGCCTTCGGCTCAGGTCATGATCCCAGGATCCTTGGATTGATTCCCACATTGGGCTCCCTCCTCGGAGCGAGGCCTGCTCTCCCTCTCCCACTCCTGCTGCTTGTGTTCCTGCTCTTCCTGTCTCTGTCTGTCTCTGTCAAATAAATAAATAAATAAATCAAAAAAAAGTCGGCTCCGCTGAGGGACGTCGCTCCAGTGGCTAGGCGGGGGAGTGGCATCCTCGCGTGACAGTGTGGTCTCGGGACCCTCGGGGTCACAGGAAGACCAGGGGTGCCTGAGTGGGCAGAGCTCCCAGGTATCGGAGCGGGGGAGCCGGCTGCAGAGATGGAGCCGAGGCCTGGGCTCTCAGCTCGGGCTGGCCATAAACTGTGATCGGTGACAGTAAGGTCACTGCTCCTCCAGCAGGGACCCAACAAGCGGCAGATCCGGGGAGACTCCCCTTCCTCCCCCGGGAGGAGTGGCGTGGGAGCGCACCGCAGGGATCTGCTGGGTTTGGAGACTCCACATGGGGTCGGGTGCCAGAGATAGAAACGCTCCGTCACAGGCTGGATGAGCACGGAGTGCAGCCGGAGACCAGGGAGATGGGAGTGACTGCTTTTCTCTGGGGGCGCACTGAGGAGCGGGGCCCCGAGTTCTCAGCACCTCCGGGCGGAGATTGGGAGGCCACCATTTTCACTCTGGTCCTCCAAAGCTGTAGGAAAGCTTGCAGGGAACAAAAGCTCCTGAGAGCAAACCTGAGCAGATTGCTTAGCCCCGATCGACAAGGGCAGGGCAATTCTGCCTCCAGCAAAGACATTTGGGAACCACGGCAACAGGTCCCTCCCCCAGAAGATCAGCACGAACAGCCAGCCAAGACCAAGTTTACCGATCACTGAGAATGGCAGAACTCCAGCGCTAGGGGAATACTGCACATAGAATTCATGGCTTTTTTTTTACCATGATTTTAGTTTTCAAAGTTAATTTTTCTGTCTCTTTTTTTTAATTTTTCTTTTTCCCTTTTTCAACCAACATCTTATCAATCCCTTCTTTAAAAAAAACATTGTTAATTTTCATTTTTAGAGTCATAGTCTACCCCTCCATAGTAGTTACCCTTATTTTTGTCATATATATATATATATATATATGTTTTCTCTTTAAAATTTTGAGATACAGTTTCTTCTAACAGATCAAAATATACCCTAAATCTCTACTGTATGGCTTTGTTCTAGTCTCCTGCCTGATCACATTCTCTCCCATTTTTTTTTCCTTTTTTTTAAAATCCTCTTCTTTCTTTTTTCAAACAATTTCTTATCTTATCAATTTCTTTTATAAAACCTTTTATAATTTTCATCTTTTTTAAATAATTTTTTATTGTTATGTTAATCACCATACATTACATCATTAGTTTTTGATGTAGTGTTCCATGATTCATTGTTTGTGCATAACACCCAGTGCTCCACGCAGATTGTGCCCTCTTTAATACCCATCACCAGGCTAACCATTCCCCCCAACCCCCTACCCTCTATATAATTTTCATCTTTACAGTCATATTCCATCCCTTCATTGTATTAATCCTTATTTTTGTACATATATAAGTTTTTCTTTCTTTAAAATTTTGGGAGGCACTCTCTTCTAACAGACCAAAATACACCCAAAATCTAGTGTGTGGCACTAATCTATGCACCAGCCTGATATTATTTGATCATATTCTGTCTTTCTTGTTTTATTTTGTTCCGTTTTTGTTTTTATCTTTATCATCTTTTTCTTTTTTCTTTCTTTCCCTTTCTTTTCCCCTGGTTTCAAGTCTTTTCTGATTTGTTTAGAGTATATTTTCTGGGGACATTGTTACCCTGTTAGCATTCTGTTCTCTCATTCAGCTATTCTCCTCTGGACAAAATGACAAGACGGAAAACAAAAAGAACAAGAGGCAGTACCAACTGCCAGGGACCTAATCAATACAGATATCAGTACGATGTCAGACTAGAGTTCATAATGATGTTTTTAAAGATACTAGCTGGGCTTGGAAAAGAGCATGGAAGATATTAGAGAAACCCTTTCTGGAGAAATAAAAGAACTAAAATCTAACCAAGTCAAAATCAAAAAGGCTATTAATGAGTTGCAATCAAAAATGGGTGCTCTAACTGCTAGGATAAATGAGGCAGAAGAGACAATTAGTGATATAGAAGACCAAATGACGGAAAATAAAGAGCTGAGAAAAAGAGAGATAAACAACTACTGGATCACGAGGGCAGAATTCGAGAGATAAGTGATACCATAATATGAAACATTAGAATAATTGGGATCCAAGAAGAGGAAGAAAGAGAGAGAGGGGCAGAAGGTGTATAGGAGCGAATTATAGCAGAGAACTTCCCTAATGTGGGGAAAGAAACAGGCATCAAAATCCAGGAGGCACAGAGAACCCCCCTCAAAATCAACAAAAATAGGTCAACACTCCGACATCTAATAGTAAAACTTACGAGTCTCAGAGACAAAGAGAAAATCCTGAAAGCAGCTCGGGACAAGAGATATGTAACTTACAATGGTAGAAACATTAGCTTGGCAACAGACCTCTCCACAGAGACCTGGCAGACTAGAAAGGACTGGCATGATAAATTCAGGGCAATAAATGAGAAAAATATGCAGCCAAGAATACTCTATCCAGCTAGGCTGTCATTGAAAATAGAAGGAGAGATAAAAAGCTTCCAGGACAAACAAAAACTAAAGGAATTTGCAAACACGAAACCAGCCCTACAAGAAATATTGAAAGGGGTCCTCTAAGCAAAGAGAGAGCCTAAAAGCAACATAGACCAGAAAGGAACACAGACAATATACAGTAACAGTCACCTTACAGGCAATACAATGGCACTAAATTCATATCTTTCAATAGTTACCCTGAATGTAAATGGGCTAAATGTCCGAATCAAAAGACACAGGCTATCAGATTGGATTAAAAAACAACCATTGATATGTTGTCTGCAAGAGACTCATATTAGACCCAAAGACACCCCCACATTGAAAGTGAGGGGGTGGAAAACCATTTACCATGCTAATGGACACCAAAAGAAAGCTGGGGTGGCAATCCTTATATCAGACAAATTAGATTTTAAACGAAAGGCTGTAATGAGAGATGAGCAAGGACACTATATCCTACTTAAAGGGTCTATCCAACAAGAAGATCAAACAATTGTAAATATCTATGCCCCTAACATGGGAGCAGCCAATTATATAAGGCAATTAATAACAAAAGCAAAGAAACACATCGACAACAATACAATAATAGTGGGGGACTTTAACACCCCCTCACTGAAATGGACAGATCATCTAAGCAAACGATCAACAAGGAAATAAAGACTTTAAGTGACACACGGGACCAAATGGACTTCACAGATATATTCAGAACATTCCATTCCAAAGCAACAGAATACACATTCTTCTGTAGTGCCCATGGAGCATTCTCCAGAATAGATCACATCCTAGGTCACAAATCAGGTCTCAACCGGTACCAAAAGATTGGGATCATTCCCTGCATATTTTCAGACCACAATGCTTTGAAACTAGAGCTCAATCACAAGAGGAAAGTCTGAAAGAACTCAAGTACATGGAGGCTAAAGAGCATCCTACTGAAGAATGAATTGGTCAACCAGGAAACAAAAGAAGAATTAAAAAAATTCATGGAAACCAATGAAAATGAAAACACAACTGTTCAAAATCCTTGGGATGCAGCAAAGGCAGTCCTAAGAGGAAAGTATATAGCAATACAAGCCTTTCTCAAGAAACAAAAAAGGTCTCAAATACACAACCTAACCCTACACCTAAAGGAGCTGGAGAAAGAACAGAAAATAAAGCCTAAATACAGCAGGAGAAGAGAAATAATAAAGACCAGACAGAAATCAATGAAATAGAGACCAGAACAGTAGAACAGATCAACGAAACTAGGAGCTGGGTCTTTGAAAGAATTAACAAGATTGATAAACCCCTGGCCAGACTTATCAAAAAGAAAAGAGAAATGACCCAAATCAACAAAATCCTGAATGAAAGAGGAAAGATCACAACCAACACCAAAGAAATACAAACAATTCTAAGAACATATTATGAGCAACTCTATGCCAGCAAATTAGATAATCTGGAAGAAATAGATGTATTCCTAGATATGTATTAACTACCAAAATTGAACCAGGACGAAATAGAAAACCTGAACACTAAGGAAATTGAAGCAGTCATCAAAAATCTCCCAACAAACAAAAGCCCAGGGCCAGATGGCTTCCGAGGGGAATTCTACCAAACATTAAAGAATCAATACCTATTCTTCTGTAACTGTTCTAAAAAAATAGAAATGGATGGAAAACTTCCAAACTCGTTTTATGAGGCCACCATTACCTTGATCCCCAAACCAGACAAAGACCCCATCAAAAAGGAGAATTACAGACCAATATCCTGGATGAACACAGACGCAAAAATTATCACCAAATACTAGCCAATAGGATCCAACAGTACATTAAAAGGATTATTCACCACAACCAAGTGGGATTTATCCCTGGGGTGCAAGGTTGGTTCAACATCCGCAAATCAATCAATGTGATACAATATGTTAATAAAAGAAAGAACAAGAACCATATGAACCTCTCAGTAGATGCAGAAAAAGCAGTTCACAAAGTACAGCATCCTTTCTTGGTCAAAACTCTTCAGAGTATAATGATAGAGGGTACATACCTCAATATCATAAAAGCCATCTATGAAGAACCCACAGCAAATACCATTTTCAATGGGGAAAAGCTGATAGCTTACCCCCTAAGGTCAGGAACAGGGCAGGGATGTCCACTCTCACCACTGCTATTCAAGATAGTATTAGAAGTCCTGGCCACACCAATCAGACAACAAAAAGAAATCAAAGGCATCCAAATTGGTAAAGAAGAAGTCAAACTCTCACTATTTGCAGATGATATGATACTGTATGTGGAAACCCCAAAAGACACCACCCCAAAACTGCTAGAACTCATACAGGAATTCAGTAAAGTGGCAGGATATAAAATCAAGGCGCAGAAATCAGTGGCATTCCTATACACCAACAACAAGACAGAAGACAGAGAAATTAAGGAGTCGGTCCCATTTACAATTGCACCCAAAACCATAAGATACCTAGGAATAAATCTAACCAAAGAGGCAAAGGATCTGTACTCAGAAAACTATAAAATACTCATGAAAGAAATTGAAGAAGACACAAAGAAATAAAAAAACGTTCCATGCTCATGGATTGGAAGAAGAAATATTGTGAAGATGTCAATGCTACCTAGAGTAATCTACACATTCAATGCAATCCCCATCAAAATACCATCCACTTTTTTTCAAAGAAATGGAGCAAATAATCCTAAAATTTGTATGGAACCAGAAAAGACCCCAAAAAGCCAGAGGAATGTTGAAAAAGAAAGGCAAAGCTGGTGGCATCACAATTCCGGACTTAAGCTCTATTACAAAGCTGTCATCATCAAGACAGTATGGTACTGGCACAAAAACAGACACATAGATCAATGGAACAGAATAAAGAGCCCAGAAATGGACCCGCAACTCTATGGTCAACTCATCTTCGACAAAGCAGGAAAGAATGTCCAATGGAAAAAAGACAGTCTCTTCAACAAATGGTGTTGGGAAAATTGGACAGCCACATGCTGAAGAATGAAACTGGACCATTTCCTTACACCACACACAAAAATAGACTCAAAATCGTTGAAAGACTTAAATGCGAGACAGGCGTCCATCAACATCCTAAAGGAGAACACAGGCAGCAACCTCTTCGACCTCAGCCACAGCAAGTTCTTCCTAGAGACATCGCCAAAGGCAAGGGAAGCAAGGGCAAAAATGAACTATTGGGACTTCATCAGGATAAAAACTGTTGTACAGCAAAGGAAAGTCAACAAAACCAAAAGACAACCGACAGAATGGGAGAAGATATTTGCAAAAGACATATCAGATAAAGGGCTAGTATCCAAAATCTATAAAGAACTTATCAAACTCAACACCCAAAGAACAAATGATCCAATCAAGAAATGGGTAGAAGACATGAATAGACATTTTTCCAAAGACATCCAAATGGCCAACAGACACATGAAAAAGTGCTCAACATCGCTTGGCATCTGGGAAATCCAAATCAAAACCTCAATGAGATACCACCTCACACCCGTCAGAATGGCTAAAATTAACAAGTCAGGAAATGACAGATGTTGGCGGGGAAGCGGAGAAAGGGGAACCCTCTTACACTGTTGGTGGGAATGCAAGGTGGTGCAACCACTCTGAAGAACAGTATGGAGGTTCTTCAAAAAGTCGAAAATAGAGCTACCCTATGATCCAGCAATTGCACTACTGGGTATTTACCCCAAGGATACAAATGTAGGGATCCGAAGGGGTGCCTGCACCCCGATGTTTATAGCAGCAGTGTCCACAATAGCCAAACTATGGGAAGAGCCAAGATGTCCATTGACAGATGAATGGATAAAGATGTGGTGTATATATACAACGGAATATTATGCAGCCATCAAAAATAATGAAATCTTGCCATTTGTAATGACGTGGTTGGAAGTGGAGGGTATTATGCTGAGCGAAATAAGTCAATCAGAGGAAGATATGTGTCATATGACCTTACTGATATGAGGAATTCTTAATCTCAGGAAAGAAACTGAGGGTTGCTGGAGTGGTGGGGGGTGGGAGGGATGGTGTGGCTGGGTGATAGACATTGGGGAGGGTATGTGCTATGGTGAGCGCTGTGAATTGTGCAAGACCGTTGAATCACAGATTTGTACATCTGAAGCAAATAATACATTATATGTTAAAAAAAAAAAGGAAGGAGATAGCAGGAGGGGAAGAATGAAGGAGGGGAAATCGAAGGGGGAGACAAACCATGAGAGACTATGGACTCTGACAAACAAACTGAGGGTTCTAGAGGGGAGGGGGGTGATGGGTATTAAAGTGCTTTGAGCACTGGGTGTTATATGCAAACAATGAATCATGGAACACTACATCAAAAACTAATGATGCAATGTATGGTGATTAACATAACATAAAAAAAAAGCGTCTGCCTTCAGTTCAGGTCACGATTGCATCGGGCTCCTTGCTCAGCAGGAAGCCTACTTGTCCCTCTCGCACTCCCCCTGCTTGTGTTCCCTCTCTCTGTGTCTCTCTCTGTGAAATAGATAAATAAAATCTTTAAAAAAAAATCACTAAAGTGATTGTAAAAATTAGGGCTTAAAAAATTCAGCCACGGGGCCCCTGGTTGGCTAAGTCGTTTAAGCATCTGCCTTCAGCTCATATCATGATCCCAGGGTCCTGAGATTGAGCCCTGCATCGGGCTCCCTGCTCAGCGGGAAGCCTGCTTCTCCCTCTCCCACTCCCCTGCTTGAGTTCCCTCTCTCACAGTCTCTTTCTGTCAAATAAAGAAAATCTTTTAAAAAAATTTAGCCACAAACTACTTATAAAATACACATCTAAAATATGAGAAAGAAGAATCTAAAGTAGAGAAATAAATAAAAGACATACCAGACAATTGCTAAGAAATACTAATATCAAGATAGACTTTAGATAAAAAAAATTGTCAAGGATAGAGAGGCTTGTTACATAATATAAATGACAGAAGTTGCCAAGAAAGCATAATATTCTTGGATATATGTACACTGAACAACCTATCCTCAAGATATATAAAGCAAAATTTGAGATTATTGCAAAGGAAAATGAACAAATCTCCACAATAGTGGGCGATTTTAGACATATGTCTTAGAAATAATAGATTTAACAGACAATTATTCAGGTTACAGAAGATTTAGAAGATTTAAGAAACTCAGTTAACAGCCTTTATCTAATGGGCATAATGCACTTAACAGTTGGAAAAGAATCAATATTTTCAAGCATACATTGAATAATTATATTCTGAGTGAAGCCTTCGCTACCTTTCCAATAGGTTTCTCAATTGTTGAAATTCCTCTAATGTGTTTACACATTAGAGTAAAAGAGTAGAGTGGATGTTTGTGACAGCTTTAGAATATCAGTACATGAATTGATGAACCATGGGACTCGTCGTAAATGGCTGGGTTGGAGGGGCCACTGGTCTGGAAACTGGGTTCTCTGTGGTTCTTTTGTACAAGAATATGCTTTTACTTAGACGGTATGTTTGATTAAGTGGAGATTATTAGAAGCTAAGTCAACTCCCCTCCTTAACAAAGCCATTCCTTGGTGCTTCTACTATTCATTGAGACGTTGGGACCAACCTATTTCATCTACCTTTTGTTAAAGTCTCAAGATGCCTGATTTATACTTGACATTTACAAGGTAGGGTCTTCTCTTGCAAGGTTTCATGAACAGAACAAGTTTCTGCCTGCTGGTTCCCAAATCTAGATGTATGTTAGAATCATCTGGAAAGTTTCTAAAATACAGACTTCCTGGCCCCACAAATGATGTTCTGAATGAAAATCTCTTGGGATTAGCTATAGAAATCTGATTCTTAAAAACTCCCAGGTTATTATGATGCAGGGAGTCATCTGAGTAGTACTTGAGAATACTTTTTAGCCAAAGGACCCAACCTTGAAAATAAAGAGATGATTTTCATCCCAACTCTATAACTACCTGCTGCCCTAACAGTTTCTTTAAAGTCCCCATATGTTTTCCCATGTTGCACATTTTCTAAATTCAGTAATTGGTGTGTAATTATACCTGTGGTTCACCTCCCAACCCCACTGAGTTTTTTGAAGGATGAATTAGGTTAGAACTGTCAACCTAAAACCATTAAAAATATCTAATTTTTTTTATAAGAGAATTTTCCTCTTTTTTTCTTAAATCAATTTACTTTCCTTGGATTTTTAGAGTGATGAAAAGAAGTAAACAAGATGTCTATGATTTGTTTTAGGGATAGACTTAACCCCAACTTGCCCATCCTAAAGCAAAAATGATATGACTTACAGGGTTAAATGTTTACCAAGAAAGGATAAAGTACCTAAGCAATGACTCTGTGTGTGTGTGAAATGCACATACTATATGAAATATATATGATTTGAAGAGACTTGGATGGCAGGGACTGGTTATAATGTGTCTGTGCTGCAGTGGAAAAATTCACAAACTTAATCATCTGCATAAAGATTTAACAACACGATAAAATTAGATATGTCTTTTACATAAGATGTCACTTGGAATGATTGGTTTCCCAGATCTTAACCTTTCAGATTGTGAAATGTTGTAATTCTTGAGGCAGATGATAGCATGATTTCTCACCTGTCATTGTTACCTTATATCCACTTTGCTCACACTTATGCTCAGGGAAGGATAAGGGAATGCAAAAATGAAGTTCAGTAAGATGAAGAATAGCATAGCTACCTGGTGCTAAGGAAAGGAACAAATAAGAAGGAGCTGTTAGGGGAGAGGTGGGTCATCCTGGGCTATGACCTTATGCAGAAGAGAGACTGGCATTACAAAGACTAATTACCAGAGGGGGAATTGTCTCCAACAACAAAGAATTCCAGGTTTTGACTGGGGTGTCATTCACACACTAGCAGGCAGTGACACATTTCAGAGTGACATCTCTCAAAAAGCAGATATAGGTAGAAAGCTCATCCCCACTTTTAGGGTTGAGTGCCTGAGCACAGATGCCAGACCCAGACGGAGTTCTGTGCACAAGCTTACAGCTTTGCCATTTATAAAACTGAGCCATAAGATGCAAATCAGATCTGAATGTTGTTTTCCTTCCAAGTAGAATTCAAGACGTGAGAAATTAATCTGTCGTTTTTGCTTTGAAGCTGAAATCTGTAGATTGCAAAAGTCGAGACTGGTAGACTCTCTTCATTTCTTTCTTTATATTCTTATATAACATAGCAAGCTTTCCCAGAAATAGATGATAAAATTTTCACATCAAAGGTACAGAGCAAAATTCCCACAGATTTAAAGAAGTCTCTTCCTTTGAGGAGGAATAACGTTGTTGCTTGGCTATTCTCCAAACAATGGTATTTCTGCTGGAGTCCTTGGTGATAAGAAAGGATTCAATGAGTAGAAGAAAGTATTCAAAGGCAACAAAAATGCTTAAAGAAAACATAAGTTCATGGTCTATTTTTTCTTTCAATAATACACTACAGTTCTTTAGAAAAATTAAAGAAAAATTAATATTTAATTACTCAGTCATTCGTTTGACAAAATTTTTCTTTCTTTCTTTCTTTCTTTCTTTCTTTCTTTCTTTCTTTCTTTCTTTCTTTCTTTCTTTCTTTCTTTCTTTCTTTCTTCCTTTCTTTCTTTCTTTCTTTCTTTCTTTCTTTCTTTCTTCCTTCCTTCCTTCCTTCCTTCCTTCCTTCCTTCCTTCCTTCCTTCCTTCCTTCCTTCCTTCCTTCTTTCTTTCTTCTTTCTTTCTTTCTTTCTTTCTTTCTTTCTTTCTTTCTTTCTTTCTTTCTTTCTTTCTTTCTTTCTTTCTTTCTTTCTTTCTTTCTTTCTTTCTTTCTTTCTTTTTCTTTCTTTCTTCTTTCTTTTCTTTCTTTCCTTCTTTCTTCCTTGAAAGAGAGTGTGCATGGGGTGGGGGAGAGGGAAGGAGAGAATTGTTCTTTGTTGTTGTTTTTTTTTAATTTATTTGAGAGAAAGCATGTATGGGGGGAGGAGTAGAGGGACAGGGAGAGATAGAATCGTCATGATTTATTAATTTATTTGAGAGAGAGAGAAAGAGAGAGAGAGTGCAAGCATGGTGGGGAGGGTGGAGAGGGAGAGAGAGAATCTCAAGCAGACTCCCCACTGAGGGCAGAGCCCGCCACCCCAGGACTCATTTCCAAGACCCAGAGGTCATGACCAGAGTCAAAAATCAAGAGTTGGCCACTTAACTGACTGAGCCACCCAGTCGCCCCATTTGACGAAAGTTCTTGCATAATTACTTTGGTCAGGCACACTGTTAGAACCCAAGAAGGCAAAATGTAACCAAATCTCTTCTCACAAAGAACTCCATTCTTGAGAGAGCTTGACATAATAATATCACAGAGTATTTTTATTTATATTATTATTATTATGAAATATAATAAGGGAGTAGAGGGGCACAAGCTTCTGAGGTCAATTAACACCCTCTTTGTTCTCACTTGGGAAAATTTTTACCATCTTCTCTATGGACCTTAAGACAGTAGAGCTAAAAATGATGAGCTAAATGTTATCATCAGGCTTTCTATAAGCTAAATGATCTGTAGTACCCAATATCTCATCATAAATTTGGAAGTCTTTCATTGGAAAATCACCCTTAAATAGATGGCCACTTCTGAAACTTATACTGTTGGGAGTACTGTCAAGATCAAAGCCTTAGTGGTATGAAACAAAGATGTTCTGATAAAATTGATTAATGCTAGGTCAACTAATCAGATAGTTATCTTAAAAAAGTCAGTTCCAAGTTGGAGAAGAGGATCCTTTGACAGGCCCAGTCTGGTTTCTTGTCTTTGATTTTGATCACTTACCAGTTGACCATCTCCCTGTCTCTGGGTCAAAATCTGACCTAGAGCCAGAGGTATTTACAGAGTTCCAGCTTGGAGCTCAGAAACCCAGCTTTGACCTTGAACACTTGTTCTGCAAGCTGGAATTCTGGCCTGTTACTATGGTTTAGACATCACCTTTGATCTCAGTTCCCTTAAGAACATTCATTTCTTGTTCCTGTGTTTGGGTATTAGTTTTGAAAACGTGTCCACTGCAGAAATCCCTTTGATATCTGAAACATGCTCCTGAAAATTCACTGTGTTCTGTGGTCTTACAGAATGATTTCAGTAGTGATAAACTACAACTCTGATTACCGCTGGATCCTAAAGTCTGTCATCAATCCTCAGCTGCATTTTGGACAATTCCTCTGCTCTGGTTTACAAATCCTTGCTATACATGGTGGTTCTGGACCACTATCTGTTAGCTGCAGTGCTTTAGGTATCATGACTCTAGATATTTTTTTTTTAAAGATTTTATTTATTTATTTGACAGAGAGAGAGATAGGGAGAGCAGGAACATAAGCAGGGGGAGTGGGAGAGGGAGAAGCAGGCTTCCCGCGGAGCAGGGAGCCCAATGTGGGGCTCGATCCCAGGACCCTGGGATCATGACCTGAGCTGAAGGCAGACGCTTAACGACTGAGCCACCCAGGCGCCCTCTAGATATTTTATCTTGCATACCAGACTGAGATTCCTTGCAATAGTAGGACAAAGATTTTTCCTGGTAAGCTTCTACCCTTAATTGGTTTATTTTACAATTTTTAAGAACATGAACTTAGCCCAGCAAAGGAGAACAAGCCATACATTATTAATGCCATGCTAAGATTCTGACACAGCTATACTATACCTCCTTGCATTGGCCATTCCTCAACTTATCCCCTTCTGGCTTAATAAACTGATAGATTGATTCTCTTAGTTCTCCACTCAGGTGGTAATTGGACTTCAGGATTGTTATATATCTTTTTGATGTCTATAGAATCTTCAACAATTGTAAATTGCCCTTTCTTCCATCCCCATTCAGATATAATCCAGACAACCTAGCTGTAAAGGCTCTGGCTCAGCTGCAGTATAGGTGATGGGGTGTCTCCTTCTAGGTCCTGGATGTCCTAACTCATCACAGCTGACCCTGTATGCTTCCATACCTTGTCACCAAGCAATGGGGCACAGCGAGTCATTCCTGAGTGTTCTGTGGCTGGGAAAGGAAATTGTGGAGAAAGCAGAAGGGGAAAAGAATCTAAAGTTTGACTTGATGGTCCATTATTTCCATTCCAGAACTGGCCTCTGTGTGGAGCCAGTTCTAAACCCATCCCTTGCAAGACATCCTCTCTCACCTCCTCTGCCCCTCCAAGCTCATCCTATCCCCTTCCTGGGAATTCAGCCCTCGCTGCCTGCCCTAGCCCCTTGGTTCTAGGTTCAGCACAGGGTCTCAACACAATGAGGGTCGTGTCCATCCTCTTTTGCCTGTACCCAGTCTCCTCTCCTAAAAACAAACTCCATTACAGGAAGGACCAGATCAGACTCAAGTGGGCCCACAGGCCTTGCCCAGTTCCTTCAGGGTCTTGCTCATAGTCAATACCCAATGAATACTTACAATTTGAGGGAAAGAATCATAAATGGCATTTATTAAAAATACATATTTTTGGGGTGCCTGGGTGGTGCAGTTGGTTAAGCATCTGCTCTTGGTTTTGGCTCAGGTTGTGATCTCAGGGTTGTGAGATCGAGGCCTGTGTTGGGCTCTGTGCTCCGTGCAGAGTCTGCTTGAGATTCTCTCTTTCCCTCTTCCTCTGCCTTTCCCCCCAATATCTCTAAAATAAATAAATAAAAATCTTTAAAAAATACATATTTTCAGGCCCCATGCCAGATTTATGAGTCAGAATATCTGGGAGTGAGACAAGAAAAGAATTTTTTTAGAGAAATATCCCTGGTGATTCATAGGCATATACAATTTTGAGAAGCATTTTCTTGGAGAATCACATTCCCGCCCAGGATTGCATTCAGGACTAGCCTTCGAATTTGGAACTAAGCCAAAACTAGAAAGTAGAAGAGGGAGATGTTTTTTCCCCTCACATCCTCAACTCTTGCCTTCTGAAGATATAGAGTCAAAGTCTCTAGAAATTCTTGACAAGTCCTTCTCCCCACAGTGAGATTATTCTGGTGTATAATCTAACCCAAACAGTTACTGGAGGAATCTAGAGAACAAAGGTTAATATATAGAGCATTTTTAGATGATCAATTTTCAAGGAAAATAAATTCAATATGTTTGACATTGGATTAACAAGACTCTTTCGTGCTGTCCAGTTTCTCAGAAGAAAGTCAGCCAAACAAAGTGCCTGACCCTTAAGAGATATTTAATAAGTGTTGAATAAATGGATATACATGTGAAAAAACCCTCTAGTCTGTCAAGGTCAATATTATGATTTTGAGTTTTCATTGTTCTCTAAATATATAGAGATATTAGTGAATTAAAAAGTGTTATTTAACTGAATGGAGAATAAACTAGGTTTTACTGCAATAGCTTATTATACTGTAGGAACTACATTCAGTTCTTTATCTTATAGTCTGTGACAACAAATTTTGTAATTTACTCTTATGCTTCATTTTATTCACCTTTCAAAACTTAGAGTCTGTAGTCATAAAATGAATTAAATTTATTGGTGAGATACATATATAAACACACACATATATGTGCCTATATATACATGTATACGTATATAAATATATATATTTGGTAGGAAATTTTTGCCTTAATATTTATTATAAAACATTGTTTTTATGGCTATTCCAAAAATTAGGAGAAAATATAAGTCTCTCAAGACTATTTTGAAAGTTCTATGTAATCTGGTATACATCAGCCTTCCTTTGAATGTCTTCTCCATCCTCACTCTTGCTTGTTTTGGCACCAACCATCTCCATGTGTTCTCTTGTGGCGTCATAGGTCAAAAGAGTAGAGCTGCTTAGGATCAGTCACAGAAAGCCTTTGAGTCCTGTGGCTGCATGCCTTTTTGACAAGTGGAGGCATGCAACTTGCACCCTTTTTTCTTTTTTCTTTTTTTAAATTTTTTATTGTTATGTTAATCACCATACATTACATCATTAGTTTTTCATGTAGTGTTCCATGATTCATTGTTTGCGCGTAACACCCAGTGCTCCACGCAGAACGTGCCCTCTTTAATACCCATCACCAGGCTAACCCATCCCCCCACCCGCTCCCCTCTAGAACCCTCAGTTTGTTTCTCAGAGTCCATCGTCTCTCATGGTTCTTCTCCCCCTCCGACTTATTCCACTTCATTCTTCCCCTCCTGCTATCTTCTTCTTTTTTTTTTCTTAACATATATTGCATTATTTGTTTCAGAAGTACAGATCTGTGATTCAACAGTCTTGCACAATTCACAGCGCTCACCATAGCACATACCCTCCCCAATGTCTATCACCCAGCCACCCCATCCCTCCCACCCCCCACCACTCCAGCAACCCTCAGTTTGTTTTCTGAGATTAAGAATTCCTCATATCAGTGAGGTCATATGATACATGTCTTTCTCTGATTGACTTATTTCACTCAGCATAACACCCTCCAGTTCCATCCACGTCGTTGCAAATGGCAAGATCTCATTCCTTTTGATGCCTGCATAATATTCCATTGTGTATATATACCACACCTTCTTTATCCATTCATCTGTCGATGGACATCTTGGCTCTTTCCACAGTTTGGCTATTGTGGACATTGCTGCTATAAACATTGGGGTGCACGTACCCCTTTGGATCCCTACATTTGTACCTTTGGGGTAAATACCCAGTAGTGCAATTGCTGGATCATATGGCCCCTCTATTTTCAACTGTTTGAGGAACCTCCATACTGTTTTCCAGAGTGGTTGCACCAGCTTGCATTCCCACCAACAGTGTAGGAGGGTTCCCGTTTCTCCACATTCCCGCCAACATCTGTCGTTTCCTGACTTGTTAATTTTAGCCATTCTGACTGGTGTGAGGTGGTATCTCATTGACGTTTTGATTTGGATTTCCCTGATGTCGAGCAATGTTGAGCACTTTTTCATGTGTCTGTTGGCCATTTGGATGTCTTCTTCAGAAAAATGTCTGTTCATGTTGTCTGCCCATTTCTTGATTGGATCATTTGTTCTTTGGGTGTTGAGTTTGATAAGTTCTTTATAGATTTTGGATACTAGCCCTTTATCTGATATGTCATTTGCAAATATTTTCTCCCATTCTGTCAGTTGTCTTTTGGTTTTGTGGACTGTTTCTTTTGCTGTGCAAAAGCTTTTGATCTTGATGAAATCCCAATAGTTCATTTTTGCCCTTGCTTCCCTTGCCTTTGGCGATGTTTCTAGGAAGAAGTTGCTGCGGCTGAGGTCAAAGAGGTTGCTGCCTGTGTTCTCCTTTAGGATTTTGATGGACTCCTGTCTCACATTTAGGTCTTTCAACCATTTGGAGTCTATTTTTGTGTGTGGTGTAAGGAAATGGTCCAGTTTCATTCTTCTGCATGTGGCTGTCCAATTTTCCCAACACCATTTGAAGAGACTGTCTTTTATCCATTGGACATTCTTTCCTGCTTTGTCAAAGATGAGTTGACCATAGAGTTGAGGGTCCATTTCTGGGCTCTCGATTCTGTTCCATTGATCTATGTGTTTGTTTTTGTGCCAGTACCGTACTGTCTTGATGACAGCTTTGTAATAGTGCTTGAAGTCCGGAATTCTGATGCCGCCAGCTTTGCTTTTCTTTTTCAATATTCGTCTGGCTATTCGGGGTCCCTTCTGGTTCCATACAAATTTTAGGATTATTTGTTCCATTTCTTTGAAAAAAGTGGATGGTATTTTGATGGGGATTGCATTGAATGTGTAGATTGCTCTAGGTAGCATTGACATCTTCACAATGTTTGTTCTTCCAATCCATGAGCATGGAACATTTTTCCATTTCTTTGTGTCTTCTTCAATTTCTTTCATGAGTATTTTATAGTTTTCTGAGTTCAGATCCTTTGCCTCTTTGGTTAAATTTATTCCTAGGTATCTTATGGTTTTGGGTGCAATTGTAAATGGGACCGACTCCTTGATTTGTCTCTCTTCTGTCTTGTTGTTGGTGTATAGGAATGCCACTTATTTCTGTGACTTGATTTTATATCCTGCCAGTTTACTGAATTCCTGTATGAGTTCTAGCAGTTTTGGGGTGGAGTCTTTTGGGTTTCCCACATACAGTATCATATCATCTGCAAAGAGTGAGAGTTTGACTTCCTCTTTGCCGATTCAGATGCCTTTGATTTCTTTTTGTTGTCTGATTGCTGTGGCTAGGACTTCTAATACTATGTTGAGTAGCAGTGGTGAGAGTGGACATCCCTGCCACGTTCCTGACCTTAGGGGAAAAGCTCTCAGCTTTTCCCCATTGAGAATGATATTCGCTGTAGGTTTTTCATAGATGGCTTTTATGATATTGAGGTTTGTACCCTCTATCCCTATACTCTGAAGAGTTTTGACCAAGAAAGGATGCTCTACTTTGTCAAATGCTTTTTCTGCATCTATTGAGAGGATCATATGATTCCTGTTCTTTCTTTTGTTAATGTATTGTATCACATTGATTGATTTGCGGATGTTGAACCAACCTTGTGGTCCAGGGATAAATCCCACCTAGTCATGGTGAATAATCCTTTTAATGTACTGTTGGATCCTATTGGCTAGGATTTTGGTGAGAATTTTTGCATCCCTGTTCAACCAGGATATTGGTCTGTAATTCTCCTTTTTGATGGGGTCTTTGTCTGGTTTGGGGATCAAGGTAATGCTGGCCTCATAAAATGAGTTTGGAAGTTTTCCTTCCATTTCTGTTTTTTGGAACAGTTTCAAGAGAATAGGTATTAATTCTTCTTTGAATGTTTGGTAGAATTCCTCTGGGAAGCCATCTGGCCCTGGGCTTTTGTTTTTTGGGAGATTTTTGATGACTGCTTCAATTTCCTTAGTGGTTATAGGTCTGTCCAGGTTTCTATTTCTTCCTGCTTCAATTTTGGTAGTTGATACATCTCTAGGAATGCACCCATTTCTTCCAGGTTATCTAATTTGCTGGCATAGAGTTGCTCATAATATGTTCTTAGAATTGTTTGTATTTCTTTGGTGTTGGTTGTGATCTCTCCTCTTTCATTCATGATTTTGTTGATTTGGGTCACTTCTCTTTTCTTTTTGATAAGTCTGGCGAGGGGTTTTTTAATCTTGTTAATTCTTTCAAAGACCCAGCTCCTAGTTTCGTTGATCTGTTCTACTGTTCTTTTGGTTTCTATTTCATTGATTTCTGCTCTGATCTTTATTATTTCTCTTCTCCTGCTGGGTTCTCCTGACTTTATTTGCTGTTTTTTCTCTAGCTCCTTTAGGTGTAGGGTTAGGTTGTGTATTTGAGACCTTTCTTGTTTCTTGAGAAAGGCTTGTATTGCTATATACTTTCCTCTCCAGACTGCCTTTGCTGTATCCCAAAGATTTTGAACAGTTGTGTTTTCATTTTCATTGGTTTCCCCATGAATTTTTTTAATTCTTCTTTTATTTCCTGGTTGACCCATTCATTCTTCAGTAGGATGCTCTTTAGCCTCCATGTATTTGAGTTCTTTCTGACTTTCCTCTTGTGATCGAGCTCTAGTTTCAAAACATTGTGGTCTGAAAATATGCAGGGAATGGTCCCAATCTTTTGGTACCAGTTGAGACCTGATTTGTGACCTAGGATGTGATATATTCTGGAGAATGTTCCATCGGCACTAGAGAAGAATGTGTATTCCGTTGCTTTGGGATGGAATGTTCTGAATATGTTTGTGAAGTCCACTTGGTCCAGTGTGTCATTTAAAGTCTTTATTTCCTTGTTGATCGTTTGCTTAGATGATCTTTCCATTTCAGTCAGGGGGGTGTTAAAGTCCCCCACTATTATTGTATTGTTGTCAATGTGTTTCTTTGCTCTTGTTATTAATTGCCTTATATAATTGGCTGCTTCCATGTTAGGGGCATAGATATTTACAATTGTTAGATCTTCTTGTTGGATAGACCGTTTAAGTAGGATATAGTGTCCTTGCTCATCTCTTATTACAGTCTTTGTTTTAAAATCTAATTTGTCTGATAGAAGGATTGCCACCCCAGCTTTCTTTTGGTGTCCATTAGCATGGTAAATGGTTTTCCACCCCCTCACTTTCAATCTGGGGGTGACTTTGGTTCTAAAATGAGTCTCTTGCAGACAACATATCGATGGGTCTTGTTTTTTAATCCAATCTGATAGCCTGTGTCTTTTGATTCGGACATTTAGCCCATTTACATTCAGGGTAACTATTGAAAGATACGAATTTAGTGCCATTGCATTGCCTGTAAGGTGACTGTTACTGTATATTGTCTGTGTTCCTTTCTGATCTATGCTGCTTTTAGTCTCTCTCTTTGCTTAGAGGACCCCTTTCAATATTTCTTGTAGGGCTGGTTTCATGTTTGCAAATTCCTTTAGTTTTTGTTTGTCCTGGAAGCTTTTTATCTCTCCTATTTTCAATGACAGCCTAGCTGGATAGAGTATTCTTGGCTGCATATTTTTCTCATTTAGTGCTCTGAAGGTATCATGCCCGTCCTTTCTGGCCTGACAGGTCTCTGTGGATAAGTGTGTTGCCAATCTAATGTTTCTACCATTTTAGGTTACACATCTCTTGTCCCGAGCTGCTTTCAGGATTTTCTCTTTGTCTCTGAGACTCGTAAGTTTTACTATTAGATGTTGGGGTGTTGACCTATTATTATTGATATTGAGAAGGGTTCTCTGTGCCTCCTGGATTTTGATGCCTGTTTCTTTCCCCACATTAGGGAAGTTCTCTGCTATAATTCGTTCCAATATACCTTCTGCCCCTCTCTCTCTTTCTTCTTTTTCTGGGATCCCAATTATTCTAATGTTGTTTTGTCTTATCGTATCACTTATCTCTCGAATTCTGCCCTCGTGATCCTGTAGCTGTTTGTCTCTCTTTTTCTCAGCCTCTTTATTTTCCATCATTTGGTGTTCTATTTCACTGATTCTCTCTTCTGCCTCATTTATCCTAGCAGTTAGTGCCCCCATTTTTGATTGCACCTCATTAATAGCCTTTTTGATTTCAACTTGGTTAGATTTTAGTTCTTTTATTTCTCCAGAAAGGGTTTCTCTAATAACTTCCACACTTTTTCAAGCCCAGCTAGTATCTTTAAAGTCATGATTCTGAACTCTAGGTCCGATATCATACTATTGTCCATATTGAGTAGGTCTCTGGCAGAGGGTACTACCTTTTGTTCTTTTTGCTGAGGTGATTTCTTTCATCTTGTCATTTTGTCCAGAGGAGAATAGATGAATGAGAGAACAAAATGCTAACAGGTTAACAACATCCCCAGCAAATATACTGTATACAAATCAGAAAAGACCTGAAACCAGGGGAAAAGAAAGGTAAAGAAAGAAAAAAAGAAAGAGAAAAAAAAGAGAGAAAGATAAAAACAAAAACAGAACAAAACAAAAAAAAACAGAATATGATCAAATATGATCAGGCTAGTGCATAGATCATTGCACACACTAGATTTGGGGTGTATTTTGGTCTGTTAGAAGAAAGTGTCTCCTAAAATTTTAAAGGAAGAAAGACTTATATATGTACAAAATAAGGGTTGATACAGTGAAGGGATGGAAGATGACTGTAAAGATGAAAATTATAAAAGATTTTATAAAAGGAATTGATAAGATAAGAAGTTGTTTGAAAAAAGAAAGAAGATTTAAAAAAAAAAGAAAAAAAAGGGAGAGAATGTGATCTGGCAGGAGACCAGAACAAAGGCATACACTAGTGATTTAGGGTATATTTTGATCTGTTAGAAGAAACTGTATCTCAAAATTTTAAAGAGAGAACAACTTATATATATATATATATATATATATATATACATATATATATATGCCAAATATAGGGGTAACTACTATGAAGGTATAAAATATGATTCTAAAAATGAAAAATAAAAATTGTTTTTTTTTCAAAAAGGGATTGGTAAGATGTTGGTTGAAATAGGGAAAAATAAAATTCAAAAAAAAACAGTTAAAAAAATTAACTTTGAAAAATTAATGAATCATGGTAAAAAAGCCATGAATTCTATGTGCAGTATTCCCCTAGCGCTGGAGTTGTCCCGTTCTCCTTGATCGGTAAACTTGATCTTGGCTTGCTGGCTGTTCCTGCTGATCTTCTGGGGGAGGGGCCTGTTGCAGTGGTTCCCAAATGTCTTTGCCAGAGGTGGAATTGCCCCGCCCTTGTTGGTCCAGGCTAAGCAATCTGCTCCGGTGTGCTCTCAGGAGCTTTTGTTCCCTGCAAGCTCTCGGTACAGCTTTGGAGGACCAGAGTGAAAATGGTGGCCTCCCAATCTCCGCCCAGAGGAGCTGAGAACTCAGGGCCCCGCTCCTCAGTGCGCCCCCAGAGAAGAGCAGTCAATCACTCCCGTCTCCCCGGTCTCTGGCCGCAGCCCGTGCTCACCCGGCCTGTGACCAAGTGTTTCTATCTCTGGCACCCAACCCCGTGTGGGGTCTCCAAACCCAGCAGATCCCTGCGGTGCGCTCCCGCTCCGCTCCTCCTGGGGGAGGAAGGGTAGTCTCCCCAGATCTGCCGCTTGTTGGGTCCCTGCTGTAGCACGGATCACAGTTTATGGCCACCCCAAGCTGAAAGCCCGCGCCTCGGCTCCGTCTCTGCAGCCGGCTTCCCCGCTCCGATATCTGGGAGCTCTGCTGCACTCAGGCAGCCCCGGTCTTTCTGTGACCCCGAGGGTCCTGAGACCACACTGTCCCGTGAGCGTTCCACACCCAGCTTAGCCACCGGAGCAACGTCCCTCAGCGGATCCGACTTCTAAAAGTTCTGATTTTGTGCTCCGCGGCTCTATCACTTGCCAGAAGTGGCAGAGGCCCCCACCCCCGCCGTCTATCCTCCCGAATATCGCCTCTGATTCACTTCTCCGCATGTCCTACCTTCCAGAAAGTGGTCGCTTGAAAAGTGGCTAGTACAAATTGAGGTGTGCTCTAAGTGTAGAACATACACTGATTTCAAAGACAGTAAAAAAAAAAAAGTAAACTGACTCATTATGAGGTTTGTATTGAAGATTTTGAAATGATAATATTTCCTAAGCCCTGGAACCTGTGAATATGTTACTTTACATGGCAAAGCACAGTTCTGGATGGAATTAAAGTTGCTAATCAGCTAACAGGGTTAGCACAGGAGAGGAGCCTGAATTTTCCAGGTGGACCCAATGTAATCACAAGCATCTTTAAAAGATGGAAGAGGGGATCAAGAAGGGAGGAACCGGAGAGAACTAGTCTGAGGAATCTTCAGTTTTGTGCTGCTGGCTTTGAAGATGGAAGAATATCCTAAGCACAGGAATATAGACAGGCTCTAGCAGCTGGAAAAGGTAAGGAAATGGATTCTACCCTAGAACCTGCAGAAAAATCATTGTCCTGTTAACACCTTGATTTTTACCCAGGAAAGCCCAGTTTAGATTTCCGGTCTCCAGAACTCTAAGAAAAGTTTGTGTTGTTTAAACTGTTAAATTTGTGGTGTTATTACAAGAGCAATAGGAAACTAATGCAGATGTCCATATGGAAAAAAATCAGCGTAGGCAGTTCTAGTCCTTAACAAAATATGACATACCTTCTCAAAAAGACCTACAAAAAACTTTCAAGGCAGCTTTATTCACAGAACTGGAATAACACAATGTTTACAACAGAAAAATGGAGAGACAAATTGTGGTATAAATCTACAATGAATTATAAAAGAGCAGTAATAGAAGGAAACCCAGATATATGCAGCAACATGGATTCATCTTAAAAACAATTAGATTGAGCAAACGAAGCAGATATAAAAGGCTGCCTACTCCGTGATCTCATCCATAAGCATTGCAGGAAGAGGCAAAACCAATCTATGGTGCTAGAGGTTAGAATAGGGGTTACTGCAGGTATAGGGGCTTATGAAGGGGAACAGCAAGAGGACACATACTGGAATGATAAATGGATTTTGCATCTTGACCTGGGCCTTGGCTACAGATGTGTACACATACAGAAGAGTTCAGAAAGGCTTATATTTAAGATATTTACATTTTACTTTTGGTAAATTTCATCTTAATAGAAAAACCCCCCTAAATTAAAGTGCAACATTATCTTTTTTAGATGGGACTTTTTCCTTCTGGTCTCATGGCGGAGGTGGGTGGTGGGGGAAAGGAAGGAGGGAAATGATAGACACACTGGGGAAAACCCGGTCAGTTAGATGTTGATGTGGCCAAAGGAGGGAAAAAAAGCAAAAAATGATTAAGTTGTTGCAGGGAGAGTCTAGAGGAAAGGCCCAGCAAGTCTCTCCCACCCAACTCTGCCTTTGCCTCCAATCCCCCAAGGAAGGGTGAGAACTAAGATAATAGTTGATGGCTTCTCTTTCCAGTTACCCGCTAGGTCTTTTGGACTGGTGCTTTTCCAATTGGTAGAAAGTGACATTTTCTTTTTGTTAATAATCTTAGTTGCAAGATCAAATTTTTACTGTGTTAAAAATCAAAGCACACCCAAGCTGCATATCCTCCAAAAAGTCCCTAAATGACAACTTTGGGCTTTAATAAACATTTATTTTTCCAGCCATTGCTTAATCCAAACCATGACACAGGATGGGAATGCTCATTTAGGTGCTAATTTCTACCCTTATATCAATAATGAAGCTCAGACTAGTTATTTATATCTTCAGAATCTTCTTTCAATTGTCAGAAATCAACAAGAGCTTAGCCCCAGCTATATTAATGGAAAATTCTGAGGCAGAATTTCCTTGCCTTTGTTACTGTTTTTTAAAATTCAGTGTAGCTTAATTATATTCAGCAAAATAAAAATATTTTTTGGTACTTGAATCCTGTTGATACATCTTAACAAATAAAGGCAGCTTGAGTTAATAATGTTGATAATTGCTTATCTACTTGCAAATAGATTCCTATTTTCCCAGTATTTATACTTCTGTGTGGTAATCTATCATTCATTCTTTAGACTGGGGGTGCTCTTAGCTCCTTTTCAACTTAGTTGGTCCAAAGTAAGTAAATTGAATGTGACCACCTCCACAGGTGACCATATTAAAAACCCAAGAACCACTTTTGGTTCTTTCTTTGCTTTATCCCTCCCATCCAATTAATCACCAACTCTAATGATGCCAATTTGTTTTCACTGTAGTTTCATTCTGTGTTTTAAGATAGGATATCTTGATTTTTTTTTTAACATTTCACTCTGAGGCTGATGCTATTTTCTTGATTTTTTTTTAAATTTTTACCCTCTATTTGAACAGCCATTCTATTTTTAATAATGCAGTTTCTCAAAGTTTAGCATAAACATGTTTGGCACATCAGAGAAGCTATAAGCCAGCCAAAATTATTGAATCTCAACATTGGCAGTTGATAAGCTCAGGGAGGAAGCCAAGGTTCGATAATACAAGGCCTTATAGGCTGTGGTAAGAATCGCATTTTGTTTTTGTTTTCCCTAAGAGTGAAGAGAAAGTATAAGGGAGTTTAATTTGGAGCAGATAAGTGAAATGATCAGAGTTGAATTTTCAAAAATCACTTGACGTGTGAAGAATAAACTACGAGGGCAAGATGGGGAATATCAGATGGTTCTGTGCCAAGGGAGAGCTGATAGGGGCAGAGCCTATATTGATGGTGGTGAGGGTTGGTGCCATTTGTGAAGTGGTTGGCACTCCTTGAAGCCCACAGGACTTTAAATTCAGATGCCACCGTGTCGGATGATGACTCTAACTCGGTCAGGTTAGCCATGCAGAGGGGAAGCTGGGGCTGAGCCCTGGGCTGGCACTTTGGTTACCTAGGTTCTGGTGTACCATCTTTCCAGTCATGAGCTGTGGGCCACTAGCAAGTCCTCCTAACTCTCAGGGCCTACGTTTCCTCGCAAGTAAAATGAGGGAGCTGGGAAAGATTTTACTTAAGCATGTTTGTACTCATTCAAAAAGCAGGTGTTTTGCATTTTAAAAGAGAAGCTTGGAAAAAAAACAATTTCACTTGATATTACGCAGTAGGGATATGTATTTGAGTTGGGACCTCTCGGGTCCACTGAACTATATGGGAGAGCCCCTTCTTTGCTCATCTGATCAAATTTGTGATGCACCAGGAATCTGCACCCCAGCCTCCCTTCCTTTTCTCCTTCCCCACATTAGGCCCCCAACCCCCATCCTCTTCATCACATGGGTATGTAGATCACACTCTAAAGAACTAAACATTGAAAGCTGAAACACCATTGTGAGTATTGGCAACTGGAAAATGATTTTTGTGCTTAACAGGACACATGAATGCTGCCCAGATGGCCTTTCTGTGCCTGCATGTAATTACCATAATAAGAAAGAAATATGAAATAATTACTCCATTCTTCTTGCTGTGCCATGGAGCGGGAAATTAACAAAATCCAGAAACTTAGTTTGTAAGTTACATCAAATCAACATAATGCTTTTTGTCCTGGGACATTGAGGAGACCTAACTTGATGGTTTGGTTATTAATTTCTATTAAACTAAAGGGAAAATAAATGCACTGCCTGTGGTAAAGCCATGAGATCCTGGGCTTTTTAAGTGAGCTAATGTTTCCGTGCATCTTGCCTTCCTCACTTTCCTTGCTAGGGAAGGAAAAGCCCAGTGTGGAGGGAACTCATCTGATTGGCCACCTTCTGTGAGCTGGTCCCTGTGTAGATGCTTTAAGCCTGTGAGCTTATTCGACTCTGATAAATTTCTGAGGTCTTATTCCCATTGTACAGATGAGGAACAGTGAGGGAGGCACCTTAGCTGTAACTTTTCAGAGGTTGTATTGCTAAGGGCGGTTGAACTTCATCTCCCTTTGACCCATCATCTACTTCACAACTAACTTAAGGATGTTTCTTTCAGGAAAGTTGAACCTGTCCTCTCTGAGGCTTTTACCACATCCCAATGAAAGTGCTGAAAACCCCTTCGTTTATTCATCTGTGCACCTATTCCTTTCTTCATTCAGTGAGTACTTGCTATGTGCCATAATGCTCGATTTCCTCTCTCCTATGATTACAGATGTCTTTGTTGAATTTTTTTGTTATTCCATTACAACCTAAAGGAAAAGAATATTAACTTTGCCAACTATTCTTGTCAAAAGGTACTTGAAAAAAAAGAAAAAAATAAAGGTACTTGAATAATTCCACAAATGGGAGCAAGGTGTGAATGCATTTGTTTTTAAAAGGGGAAACAGGTGTTAACTTATGGAAGGATAATGCATGGCTTCTCTCCTTTAAAAAAAAAAAGGACATCTTTGAATACAAACCACTGGCTTTGCTATCCTTAAGTCTTAAGTAAAATATGTTTTTTAAGATTGGTGATTTAAGAAGAATGAATATTTTCATGGAATTATATAAAATATCATACTTCATATTCCAAAATAGACCAAATGGCTACTTGGATGAGTGATCTCAAAAACAATACATAATGCATGAATACTAGTAGAATATATCTAAGGCATTTTAATTTATTCTTTTCAAGCTGGGAACCATGATGGAATTGTTCTATGCTATGTCACAAGAGTTTGCTAGCTTCCTGAGCTTTAGATTATAGGAATCAAGCCCACTGTAGTGAATGTTGTCCTGAGTACATTCCGCAGGTTAGGGCATCCAGGTAGAGGTGCAGTAACTGTTTTAAAAAAATCTTGGTGAACTGCTGTTTTATCACCCTTGAAATTCATAGTGTACGTCACCCCAGGAAAGTAAGAAGTATGAGCCAGAAGAATGTAAGTGGTGACCTTTGATGATGTTCACTGGGGGAAGTGGGCCTGGGGATGTTGGCTGCCGGCTGCAGATAGGAAATGGAGGTGTGGACTGTTTGGATTCCATGATGCCAAACCATTTAGCCACAGAATAACCAAATGTTCCCACTGGGCACTGCATTTTTACCTAGGGGCCCACACTGGGACATCTCTTTAAAGCAGATATATATTCGCTGTTTTCATTGAACCAAAAAGCAAAACCAAGCATGATCAGAATATTTCTAGAAATGTTCCAAGATGAGCTGACTTTGGATGAGGCAAGAGGTGACAGTTCAAGGCATGACTTTGTTCCCTCTGAGTCATTTTCTTCATAAGGGTAGAGGGAGGGAGACCAATGAGACAGAAGCATTTCTCTTCCTGAAAGAGGAGTTACATTCCATCCTCCAGATGGAAGGTACATTGAGACCTACATAAAAGTTCCTAAGACCTTTCCCCAAAACTGAGATTGTTCTTTAGTACTAAAACAAACAAACAAACAAACAAACAAACCAGCTTCCTCAAAAGCAAAAGGCCAACTTCCCTGTTTCCTACCCTGCACAAATACAGTTGTTTTAAGGACTTGATTTCTCACAAAGTTGTGCTGATGGGGAATGGCAGTCACTATTCTCACAGGCATCTTTTTGTGAGTTTTTATTTTATGGCACCTTGATTGTAAAGCTTTATTATCTTGTGGCTGCTATTGGGGAATAATGCGTTCTTCGGGTTGTAAAATCTAACTTGGTGTTTCCTAAGCTTTTGAATGCTATTTATGTGACATCCTAGGTTGGGAATTCAATTTTTTTTTTATATTTGACTGGCTAAAGAAACTCTTTCCTAGCTTATCCGTTAGTAAAAGAGAGATGATTTGTGGTGAGAGAACACTAAAGAAAGGGATCACAGGAAACTGTGTTGGCCTTTTTTTTTCCCCCCAGGCATGTCGAAAACTGAATTCTGTATTTGGCAAATCTTAGTCCTCTTGGCTTAAATCTCTCTCCTGTACCAAATGAGAGGCAGCAGAGCCCGGTGGTTATGTGCATAGAGCTTTGAGCCAGACTCCTAAGCTTTTAATCCCAGCTCCACTGTCAAAGGTCGGCTGTGTCACCTTAGACACATTATTGAACCTCTCTGCACTTCAGTTCATTCCTCTGTTGAAGAAAAGAGGAGGGGGTAATAATAACTTCACAGGATTATTGTAAAGATGGTGTAAGTTCATGTATGTGAAGCACATGGAGTAGCACCTGGCACAGAGCAAGAGCTCCTACGTGTAGGAGCTAGTATGTCACCGTGGCCTCCCGATTGCCATTTGTGTCCAGTCCTCTCTCCCAGCCTTCTACCAGCTGTGTCATTAAAACCATCCCTCAGCTGGCTTGACTCTGCTACAACTTTGTTATTGCCATGCTCTCTTCCCTCCAATTTTGAGTTCACATCCCCTTAGTTTTAAGAGATGAATAGTCATTTGTCTCCATTCTTCATACTTCTCATGAGTCTTTCATTTGTAAGCAGTAAGCTAATTTAAAAGACTATTATTAGGAAATAGGAGAATGTTTATGCCTCATGTAAATCAATTGGTGGCTCGGGGAAAAGACTAGAAGATGAACTAATGGGCTTAAGAAATTAGTAAAATGATGGATTACATGTTTGCCTTTGGTTTTCCAGTCCTAGAGATGATCCTTCTTGGTTGGAATCAAGAACAAAAATTACACTTCTGGGTAATATTTTGGATTTTTGTGGTGCTTGTTGTTCTGTTAGAATTGTTCTATCCATTTTACATAAATGAATGCACTGAAAAGAAGTAGTAGCACTTAGACTTTTTGCAAGGTTAAGTTTGATTTATTTCTGAACTGGCTTGAGAAGTCATAGTTTCTAAAACAGCTCTGAGGCCTATTTGAGTTTTCAAACTTTCTCTTAGAAAGATTGCCACTGTGCACTAAAATCCAGGGTTCACTGAAACCTCTCCACATTAAAAATAAATAAATATTGCAGTTTAATCGTGGGCTGGAAAATAAGACCTCTTGAGGTCCTTAACTGCAAGGCTGGGAGGATGCACTGCGCCAACTCTGAACATCTACTTGAAGCTTTGGGTTTGTATTTCAGATTAAACTAGGAGCTTTGGAAATCTGGTTTGTTTTTATTCTTGGTAAAGTACTCCAGCCTTATTCAAAGGGAAAAAAGAAAAGTTAATGTCTTCCATAAAAGCCAAAAGCTTCTGGAACTTCTAATAGCTCATATTAAACATCACAACAAACGAAATGTAAATAAGAAACAGATGTATTTCCCTGCTCTTGAAATATCTATGAATTTTAAAATTAGGAAAGTTGGAAGAAAAAAGATCTGGTGAGAGATAATAAATTGATCATGACTGTACTACATTATCTTATAATCAAAACATTCTTCTGTAGCTGAATATAAGATCAATTTCTAATGAATTCTGAAGTTTGAGTTTGTTCCAAGATCCCTAATGTTAAAACACTGTTAAGTTACTTAAAAAACATCACAGAAGTATCTTTTTATAAGCATATATTCCTAGAGCAATTAATTTCTTTTTTTGTTCTAGTTGACAACATGTTCAGCACTGACTACACATTCTCCTTTACTACACCTAAGTGTTGCTAGAAAATTATCTAAACTATACATGGACACAAGCTATGTGGGACTACGCATGCATAATTTCCTGCCGCTGGGTCCATAAGATAAGGGGAGGATACCATACTTAAAAGGTGGTAGAGTTCATTCATAAAAATGAATTTATAATGAAAAATTGAGGTCAGAATATAATCTATTTTCCAAGGCCACAGATGAAAAGAGGCAATATGTGGTGACTGTTCCATTGCTCATTGAGAAGTTGGGGACAGGAAGAGTTGATCTAGAAGTCAGGTCCACTGTGCTTGTTCAAATCCAGATGAATATAGAAAACAAGCTTTGCTATTAAGTTTGTGGTTTCTGTGCTCTTGTTCTGGCTGAGATGAACTGCTGCTTTGTCACGAACATGGACATCAACCGTAAATAACAAGTCAGAGTGTGGACAACCTGGTGATATAAACAAGGGTGGTCAACTGGGTCAGGAAGGAATTTATTTCTCATTGGACTCTTCAGTCCAGTTTCCCTGGCCTTTGCCTTCAGGTAGTCCCTCGCCTGAAATTCAGGTTTGATGAGACTTAACACGCACGCAGAATAACACACACTGTCTGAATCCATCAGGACTAAAGTAGAACATGACCGAATATGCCATCCCCCAAAATGCCACTTTGGCATTTAGATTATTTGGTGCTGTAGGTACTTGAAAAAACACCAAACACAGGCACAAGCTTTTTCTCAACTCCGTCATTTGCCTGAAGACAGATCCTCCAAAAAGAAATCACTTGTTACAAATCACCTCCCTCAGAGTTTCATCACTGGGGGGTGGGGGGGTGGGGGTGGATTTTTGTCACAGGAGAGAAGTCTTAGTCCACACCACATCCAGACAGACTATCATACCTGTGATCTGTTCTTCTAAGGAGCCATTCATCTTTCCTAAAAATCATTTACTGTCCTCTAAGAAGCCTCTAAGATCTGCCCTCCTCCCCATTCCCTATTAAGATGGTACTTAGGTCTGAATTCTAAGGCACCTTGGGGAGTTAATCATTCTCCCCCAGGTGTTCCCCATATATCCATGATGTCCATCCATTAAGAAACTTCTGTTTATTTTTCTTCCATTAATCTGTCTTTTATTACAGGGGTCTCAGCTAAGAATTCAGAGGACTAGAGGAAAATCATTCAAATGTGTAAGTAATCCTGCCTTGAGGAGCTGAGGACCCCAGTGCTTCACATGACATTATTGAGGACCACCCTAGAGAATAATTTTTGATGCTCCCCAGTTCAAACTGGTTACAGTATCCACTCAAAAGCATTTTTGTCTGTTCTGCCCATCCCTCCACTTATCTTTGTTTGGATAAATACTTGGCCTGCTACTGAAAAAGTTAAATATAGGTATTTTAATTCCTAATCTAGTTATTACACTTGATCAGATTCTCCCTACTTAGTGCATCTGTCACTTAAAATCTCTTTTTCATCTCTGCCATATTTCACCAAGTTTTAACTTTTTCCCATCTTCTCATAGGTAGGGTTTACATGGGCTTCAGAATCACATTTTTTAGTAATATCTGGCCTGTAAACTTTTATATTGGTCAAGTTGTAGGGGAGAGGAAGGGAGTTTTCTGTCGTATCGACATGACTGGCTTCCTCTTTTTTTTTTTTAATTTAGTGTGTAGATGGGATACGTGTACTCACACTAGGCAGGTGTTGTGAATGGCCACAGAGCCCTCCAAGCATTCCCAGTCCAATTAGATTCTCATGAGTTTCTCCCCTGCCCTTTGCTTTGGAGAGATAGCATATTCTTTTTAGGATTCTCAATTCCTGCTTGTTAATGCATGTTTGTATGTACAGCAGAGTTTCTGAGGTTTTTTTATTGTAACATTCACCTGGTGGCAAGATTACGACAAGACCTATAAAAACCTTAGCATCCAGACATCAGAGCCCTCTAATGTCTGCCAAAAGGAACCAGCTTGACTTCGCCCTGTTGGCAATGTATTATCATCCCTCTCTATCACCACCTTAATTAACAGTCTAATTGTGTAACACATGTAGGTAGATAGTCAAGTCTCTTATTTTTTTATACTTTATTTGACACATAGAGAGCACAAGTAGGCAGAGGGAGAAGGTGAAGCAGACCCCCGGCTGAGCAGGGATCCCAGTGTGGGGCTCAATCCCAGGACCCTGGTAACACAACCTGAGCTGAAGGCAGGTGCTTAACTGACTGAGCTACACAGATGCCCCTATAGTCAAGTCTTAAAAATGTGAAGAAACCCACAAGACACTCTTTAAAAAAAAAAAATTACAGGTGTACATGGAGATACTAAATGGCATACAATTTCCTTAATAAAAGTAAGCACATTTTGAGGGGCATGGGCACCACTGTCATCACCTCCAACAACACAGGAAGCCAGCAGAAGAAATAATGACATAGACTGAGGGTGGAGAGGTGTACGATGTGAACTTCAGCTGGAAATTCTCATTTTGCCCTTTTATTCCATTCCCTTGAGGGTCAGTTGTATTCACAGCCAAAGCTCCTGATGGCATTTGGTTTCCTGGTAAAGCCTGAAAGATGTACTTGGCATTTGCTGAGCACAAAGAGCATACCAGCCTCTGCTGTCCAGATCAATAGATCCATAACCATGTGAGAAATGTGAATGCATTTCTGTAGAGGGTGCAGCTGTGGGCCTGGAAAATGTCCAGTGTCAATAAGAAAGCAAAAGCACGTGGTTAAAGAAGGAGGAGTCTGGCTTGATCTTCACCCAAGTTTTTCAAATAGATCCCTTTCACTTTCAGGGAAAGTTCTGGTCTATAATTCCTTATCTGTGGATCATTCCTTTTGTGGGAGCTGAAGTGGTACATAATAATTCTTTTCTAGGAAGTCCCCCAGAGATGTTTTCTGAGTATACTTTTTAATTCTCTTAAAGAAATGTCTGTGCAAATAGAAGTGGACTCTTGGTTTAATTTCTGGAAGGATCAGCAGTTGTAGGGTAAAAACATGTTTTTGCATTGACTTAGTCATTCAACAACCATATTGACTACTTGATGTAGGACAGGCCATGAAGAATGCAACATAGCCCCTGCTGTATGGGAGCTTGAAGTTTGGTGAAAGAGACACCTATCATCTCTTCTAGAAACTTTGAGATTGGTTACTTATCCCACCAAGATAGCTCATATGAAACCCAATAGCCCAATCATCTCATCACCATTACTAATAAATTCTTACAAGCCACCATAATATATACCTCTTTTTTTCTTAAAGTTTTATTTATTTATTTAAGAGACAGAGTGTGTGTGAGTGGGGGAGAGGGAGAGAATCTTCAAGGAGACTCCTGGCTGAGTGTGGAGCCTGATGCAGGGTTTGATCTCATGACCCTGAGATCATGACCTGAGACAAAACAAGGAGTGGGGCACTCAACTGACTGCGCTACCCAGGCGCCCTAACCATAATACATACTTCTACTTAGTGTTTCATGTGATGTTTGAAAACATCATTTCTTTAGAAAGTTCCAAGAGTTTTGACAATGTAAGAAGTGGTTGTAAATTAAACTTCAGCTTTGAGACTTAGATGACCCTGAGTGGAATGTATAAACAATGTAGTAATGCAGAGAGCTATCTGTTCATTTGAACACATGTGAAAGGATTGACTACCATCTACATAAAAAATCTCTCCCATTCTAAACAGGCTGGAATTCACTAATTACTGTCTGGGCAGGAGGCTGACATGGAAGAAAGTCCTACCATTCCTTTGGAAACCTGACACTTTTCATCTATTGGCTGATGAGTAGATGGAATAAGGATGAGAGAAACACACACACATATATATATACACGCTTGTACACCCAGAATAATGAAAATTGTAAGGTAACATAGTAAGGTTGACTGGATGTAAAGAAGGGTTATGTAAAAGTCAAAAGCCTAACCCTTACTGTAATTCTCCAGGTAAATATAGTCAATATTCACAGTTACCAAAATGCTAGTGAACATTTTTCCTCAGCTTAAAGATATATTTATTGGGCTCCTGGGTGGCTCAGTTGGTTAAGTGTCTGCCTTCAGCTCAGGTCAGGATCCCAGGGTCCTGGGATTGAGTCTGGCATCAGGCTCCTTGCTTAGTGGGGAATCTGCTTCTCCCTCTGCCCCTCCCCCCCCTTGCGCACACGCGCTCTCTCTCGCTCGCTCTCTCTCTCTGATATAAATAAAATATTTAAAAAAATAAAGATTTATTTATTTTACTTTTATATTTTCTTAAAGATTTCTTGTAAATACTCAAAAGGATAACATGACAAGGTCAAGTTCTAAATAACAAAGTTATTAATAAACACAATGTCCTTTACAGGATCACTTATAAAACCTTTGGCTTGTGTTTAGGGACTTAATCTTCCAGAGCAATGGAGTAGCCCTCTTTTTCCCCTTTATGTACAACTAAAATCTGTGGACATATAAAACAAACCTATGAAGACTCTGAAAGCCCGAGATAAGAAGGCAGACTGGCTAGGGACCTTTGAACTTGAGGCATGACAGAATGGTAAAGTCGTTGGGTGTTCTTTTTGCCTCATAACGCAAATGAGTGTAGACAAAAACAAAACAAAATGGAGACAAAAGCATGCTCTCCCTAGCCTGAAGACTAGGAAAGGGGCAGTCTTTTTTTTTTTTTAATTTTTTTATTGTCATGTTAATCACCATACATTACATCATTAGTTTTTGATGTAGTGTTCCATGATTCATTGTTTGGGCATAACACCCAGTGCTCCATGCAGAGTGTGCCCTCTTTAATACCCATCACCAGGCTAACCCATCCCCCCACCCCCCTCCCCTCCAGAACCCTCAGTTTGTTTTTCAGAGTCCATTGTCTCTCATGGTTCTTCTCCCCCTCCGATTTCCCCCCCTTCATTCTTCCCCTCCTGCTATCTTTTTTTTTTTCTTAACATACTGTTTCAGAGGTACAGATCTGTGATTCAACAGTCTTACACAATTCACAGCACTCACCATAGCACATACCCTCCCCAGTGTCTATCACCCAGCCACCCCATCCCTCCCACCCCACCCCCACTCCAGCAACCCTCAGTTTGTTTCCTGAGATTAAGAATTTCTCATATCAGTGAGGTCATATGATACACGTCTTTCTCTGATTGACTTATTTCACTCAGCATAACACCCTCCAGTTCCATCCACGTCATTGCAAATGGCAAGATCTCATTCTTTTTGATGGCTGCATAATATCCCATTGTGTGTGTGTGTGTGTGTGTGTGTGTATATATATATATATACCACATCTTCTTTATCCATTCATCTGTTGATGGACATCTTGGCTCTTTCCACAGTTTGGCTATTGTGGACGTTGCTGCTATAAACATTGGGGTGCATGTACCCCTTTGGATCCCTACATTTGTATCTTTGGGGTAAATATCCAGTAGTGCAATTGCTGGATCATATGGTAGCTCATTTTCAACTTTTTGATGAACCTCCATTCTGTTTTCCAGAGTGGCTGCACCACCTTGCATGCCCACCAACAGTGTAGGAGGGAGGAAATAAATGCTTTAATTCTAAACACTACAGAAAAAAAACAGATGGGATCGTCATCCAAGCCAGCAAAGGCTGAGACTAGATCCACCCTCATGAGGTCATAATCAGGTGCTCCAGTACCCATCAGAATGGTATCAGAGAGGAACAAGTAGAGATCAGAGACTTTTATTTCCTGCTGGCTGGTAATGTGCCCTTTTCTTGCCCACTGTGTCAATGGGGACCACATGGGAGTTAAAACATTTACACCTGATTGGCAGTAACAAGGAGTTCTCTCCACCTTGGGTGTCAGTGGTGCCTAAGTGGGGAACCTACTCTTCAACCTCCACTTGGCAGTAATGGAAAAACAATTCAGTTAGAAAAGAGGAGGAAGATAGAGATATTTAACTGAAGAGAATGTACAAATGGAGAATAAGTACATGAAAAGATGTTCAACATTATTGGCCATTAGAGAAATACACATTAAAACTACCATGAGATATCACTACATGCCTATCCGAATATCTCAAATAGAACCTAGTGACAAAAATAATGCTGATAAAGATGAAGAAAAGCTGGATCATTCCTACATCATTGGTAGGAATGCTAAGCCACTTTGGAAAAAGTATGGTAGTTTCTTAAAAAAACAAACATGTGTCAGAGGGGGAGACGAACCATGAGAGATGATGGACTCTGAAAAACAAACTGAGGGTTCTAGAGGGGAGGGGGGTAGGGGGATGGGTTAGCCTGGTGATGGGTATTGAGGAGGGCACGTTCTGCATGGAGCACTGGGTGTTATGAACAAACAATGAATCATGGAACACTGCACCAAAAACTAATGATGTAATATATGGTGATTAACATAACAATAAAAAATTAAAAAAAAAAAAAACAAACATGTGTTTACTATATGACCTACCTACCACTCCTCAGTGTTTATCTCAGAGAAATGATGATGCATGCTCACGGGCAATCCTGTACACAAATTTTATAGCAGCAAATGTATATTGGTAATAGCTAAAAGCTGGAAACCACCCATATGCCCTTCAGCGGATGTATGATCAGACACTGAGGTATGGTCTGTTCATACCATGGATATTACCCAGCAATAAAAAGGAATAAGCTACTGATACATGGAAGAGTTTTGACCAGTGTCTATGGTCAGTCTCTTTTTTCTGAGTGTGTGTGTGTGTGTGTGTGTGTGGAAACAATCTCAAACGATTCTATATTTCATTCTATTTATATGTTAATCTTAAAATAACATGGTAGAAAGGGAGAACAGATTAGTGGTTACTAGGCTTAAGGAGCGGTGGTGAGAGTGTCCCTATAAAAGGGCAGGATTGTATGGGTGATACTTGTGGTAAAGGAAATATTCTGTGTCTTGACTGAAACAATGCCAATATGTTAACCATGATATTGTACTGTATTTTACAAGGTTCAACACTGGCGGAAACTTTATAAAGGATACACAGGATCTCTCTGAGTGATTTCTTACAAGTGTGGTGAATCCAATTTCCTTGACATAAAAAGCTTAACTAAAAAACTTGGAGCTTGAATTTCTATAGATAGAAATGGTATAGGGTGTTTCCTTTATGAATTTGGATCTAGTTTATGAAAAGTCAGGGTTTAAAATATATTGATAAATACAAAATCCCTATATTTGACAATAGTTATTAGTCATTAACTTGCAAATACCTATTACAAGAACTAGCCATTCCATACCAAAGCTAATTAGGAAAGATCTTACCCTTCCTCCCACACTAATGTGAAAATTCCCCTTTCCTGTGGGATATGAACAGCTCCAAAATCAATGACAATGAGGCTTAGTGCGCAAGGCCTCTTTTAGCACTTGGCAATGTTGCCTTGCTGTTCTTGAAAAGGATGCCCTTTCCAGACAGAAAAATTGCCAAACAGTATCTTTCTGGGCAATCCACTTTGACAAAGGCTTTGCTTCCTCCAGACTGACTGCAGTCCTGAGCCAAGACACCAGGCTTGGCAAGCAGAGCTGAGGCCAGTTTTCAGCCCCCATTTCTCTCTCTTGGCTTTTGCCCTCATGTAGGTCAGTCTGCACAATCCTAGGAAGCAGCACTGAGTCCTTCCTGCAGACCCAGGGCCTCCTTTTCCTGCTGTTGGCAGAGGGAAGAGCACCCTCCTGGGGAAACAAGGCTCTTAGGACCTCTTTCCTGTACCGGTGTCAACCTCCATTCTGGCGGTTTCTACAATAGAGGTCCAGAAAGAAGTGAGAGAGGAAAATTAATATTTACTGAGCACCTCCCATCTATATATCTGTAACTTTTTATGGTGTTTTAGAAACATTATGTGGCATTTTAGGATCCTTCCTTAGCAGACGAGACCACTGAGGCTCAGAGAAGTGAGAATGATTTGTTAAGGCTACGCAGTAAGGAGAAACAGTTGGATTAAAGTCTAGGACTACCTGACTTCAAATAAAAAAATGACTCCACTGTGTCACTAGAGGTCCATCCTGGATTCTTGGCCAACTACATGGAGAGAAACTCAGCTGTTTAGGCAGTTATTATCCTTGAACTTGATGGGGTGACTGCCAAAGAGTTATCAACTGGAAGGCCTTCCTGGGGAGGGACCTTGGACTTGGCATGATAAAGGATGGTGTGAGTCCTTACTCTACTTGGCTATAGTATGGACTCAAGCTGAGGCCAACACATTCTGAGAACTTGAAAAAAAGAACACTGAAAGTCCAAAAAAAACAAAAAACAAAAAAAAACCCCATTGTGGTAGACCTGAAGAAATCATGAGACTATAAAAACTCCAAGGAAATTTTGGTTTAGCAATTGAATAAATTGTATATGTTTCTAAGTGCAAACATTTTTAAAAAGAGTAAATGAAATCCCTTTAGGAATTATAAAAACTATATAGCTGATGGACAAGAGATTGATATTTGTGGTTGAGACACTTTTATCAAATAAGACTTCTGAGTTAGAGGCAAGATGAGGCACAATAAAGACATAGCATCTCAGCCTCTACAGCCCTTGGAAATGGCCAAAGTCTCAAACAGAATCTCCCTTATATCCAATTTACAGCCACAACTCAACCAGCGTGTTAGTAATTTTAGTTTTTTTTTTAATTTGGATTACCAGTGTTTTTTATCTACATTCAAAGATTTTTAGGTTCTGGAGATGTTTAAATACTTACTATATTTTAGAGAAATATTTATTCTCAAGCATTAATTTCTTTCATTCACACTTAGTTACATCATGAGTTAAAGGAGGTTTGGTGGACTACTTGGGAATCCAGCCAGCTTTTGTGAGATTGTTTCTAAGATAACATGTATTCCCAGTTCCCAATACCCTAGTTACAATAAAACACTGCACACAATAAGTATTGTAAAGTCAAATATTCAATGAACAATAGGAGAAAATACTAATTCAGTCTGTTCTTCAAGTCTTGTTTTTCCTTTCCCAAATTATAATTTTTCTCTCGTCAACTTGATCTAACTCTTTTGTGTTCTAGTGCATAGAAAAACTAGAAAGTGGGAATATGAAATCTTTGGTTCAAATGGTAACCTTGGGAAGGTTTTCTCTCTTCAGTGAAGTAGTCTGCACATGTATTTGCAGAAACAGACCCACAGCTTGTAGGAAGTAATCCACCTTTTGGAGTGACTCATCTGTGATTAACCATCAAAGGCATTTTCAAAGTTAGCATTTGGATAACTGCTTTGAATGAGTTGAAAGGTAAGGGTTAGCTGAGATTTTTAGCTGTTACTCACTTGATGACAGAGCTCGGCACACTCTGAAGTGTAAGTCTCTTTCTCTGAGTACCCCTTGACAGGCAGGCACATCCATCCCCCGGAATAGGAACAGCTTCCACCTCAGAATCAGCCCAGGAGCAGGTCTCAAAATGCAATTTCTAATGTGGAACTCAACCCACCAGTGGTGATGTTGCTTTTGTTGATAATTTATGTTCAAGAGCCAAGGGAGTCAGACTGTGAAGGCTGTGAAGAGGAGGTATTATTATAGATAAAAGTAAGGGGAACAGTAGAATTCATGCTGGCCAAAATAGAGCTCAAACATTCAAGAAACACACATGGAGGACACACTATCATTACGGTAATGGCTTAGTACATCACATTTGAATAGCACCTCACAGTTTATAATGTCTTTTAAACACAGAGTAAGGAATCTCACCACAAACCTAGAACAACTCCATTAGGTGTACTTGACAGTAATGGAATTTTTACAAAGGATTTTTATGGCTGGTTAAAGCATTTGTATGACTGATAAAATTTTTAAGCGTTATCTTAAAGTGAAGCTCCTTTCCTTTCAGAGTGGAGAAAGAGTATGTCATAACACCAAAATAGTACTGGTCCAAAGTAAAAACTTAAAAGGATTCATGAAAGAAACCTCATCATGTCCAGTGACTTGATGCAAATCCAAGTGCAAATCTAAGACTTGAGTTCCCAGTTCAAAGCCCATAACTCTAAACCACATAGCCTTGCAGAACTTGTCATTGCCTCAAGTTTTTCATCTATAAAATGATAATAATGAAAACTAATCCCATATAGCTGTACAAGTTATTACTTACTCCAGTTTTGTTCAGCATATATCTCTGGGATAGCTACCATGTTCCAGATGCTATTTTCTGCATTGAAGATTCTGTAGTACAAAATGTGAAAGACCCTGCACTGGAGCTTAAATTCTGGAGAAAGAATCACTTTATGATGACTACGTTTGTCACTGGTGTTGAAGAAATATGGAGAAAAGTAAAGAAGGGAAAGAGTACAAGAGGCAGTATGGAATAGGGGTACGTAGATATAAGAGTGGTCAGGAAACCTTCACTGATGAAGTAATATTTTAGCGGAATCCTGACAAGATGGAAGCAAGCAAAGTGGCTACCTTTGGGAATAGCATGCCATACAGAGGAAATGACAAGTGTAAAGGCCCCGAGGCCAGTGTGATGAAAGTGAGCAAGGGGGACAATAGTAGGAGATGGTAGCAGTCCAGAGTGTTAGGGTCTTACAGACCAATCTAAAGATTTTGAACTTCATTTTGAGCGAGCGGAGAAGCCATTGGAAGGTTTTAAATAGAAGAGTTATAGTTCAGTGTTTTAAGGATTAGTCTATATTTTCATGTTATAGTTATTTATGTAACTTGAGATTCTTTATTAATCATACTAAAAGTAAAAATTGTAGGTAAAATTCACTTTAATAATATATTTTGTTTAGACCAAGAGATCAAAATATTATACTTTCAATGTGTAAAAAAAAAAAAACCTATCATTAATGGCATAGTTTACATTGTTTGTTTGTTTGTTTCATACTAAGTCTTGGAAATTTGTCATGTATTTTACATTCAAAGCTTGTCTCAGTTAGGGCTGCACACATTTCAAATGCTCAGTAGCCATACATGGGTAGTGGCTACCTTATTGGGTACCACAGGTCTAGTTGCTGTGTTAAGAATTTACAGTGACCCCTACACTGCTGGTGGAAATGTAAAATGGTACAGTCACTTTGGAAAACTGTTCAACAGTTCCTAAAAAAGTTAAATTTAGAGTTAACATAGGACTAGAAATTCTACTCCTAGGAATATGCCCAAGAGAAGTGAAAATGTATTTCTTGCAAAAACTTCATTGCGAATATAAACATCAGCACTGTTCACTATAGTGAAATGATAGAAACAACCCAAAAGCCCATCAGCCAGTGAATGGATAAACAAAAGGTGGTATATCTATACAGTGAAATGTTAGAAGAAGGAATGAACAAATGATTTTTGATACGTGAATAAATGTTGAAAATATTATGGCGAAAAACCAGACACAAAAGGCAAATATGATATGAATGCATTCATATGAAATCAACAGAGTAGGCAAAATGATAGAGACAGAAAGTAGATTCCTGATTGCTGGGGCTAGGGGCGGGGCAGGGGGGGTTGTATGAGAAGCGACTTTTAGTGGGCTGGGGTTTCTTACTAGAGTGATGAACATGTTCTGGAACTGGATAGTGCGATGGTTGCAGAACTTTGTGAGTATGCTAAAAACCACTGAATTGTACACTTTAGAAGCGTGAATTGTATGGTATATAAATTATTTCTAAACTGAAAAAAAGATTTTAAGTTTCGCGAGGGCTAGTGGGGAACATGGTTGAAGCATGGAGGTCAGTTAGGAAGCTATTGCACTAGTGCTAGGAAGAAATAAAAATGACTTGGACCAGAGTGGTAGCAGTGCAGGTTGTGAGACACGGCAGGATTCTGGGCGTAGTTTGAAAAGTAGAGCCACATACTTTTCTGATGGATTTTTGTCTGGGTGTCTGGAAAGATGGAATTTTCATTGTCAGTAGGGGTATGATGTTGGAGAAAAAATTAGTGGTAGCTACAAAAAAACCTTGGCTTTGGATATGTTTGAAGTGCCCATTAGACATCTACACAGGGATGTCCAGGAAGTAGCTGGATATGCAAATGAGGAATGAGGGGAAATAAGAGCTGGAAAAAGAAATGTGGGCATCAACACTATATAGGTAGGTATTTAAAGCCATGAGAGTGGATGGAATCACCTAGGAGGTGATTTTAGGTACAGCAAAGAAGAGCTATAAAACTTGAGTCCTCTTTTACTCCCATGTTTAGGGGCCAGGGAAATGAGCAATTAGCAAAAGTGACAGAGAAACAGTGGCCAGTTAGAAGAATCAGGAGTGAATGATGTTCTGAAAACCACATAAAGGAAAAGGTCGAGTGATTCATAACCTCAAATGCTGCTGATAGGCCAGGTAGAATGAGGAGAACGACCGTTGGATCCAGCAGCGCAGAGGTCATTCAGGACCTTGCTGTGGTCAGGCTGAAAGGAGTTTGTATCAGGTCGGGAAAGAATGGAAACATTATTGTAAATTGGAGCAGAAAAATAGGCCCATGGACTAAAGGGAGATAGGGTCACATTATTGTTTTAAGGTAAAAGTAATAATCATCTATTTGTATGCTAAAGTAGATAGTCCAGTAAAGAGAGAATAGTCAAGATTCAGGAGCGGGAAAATTGGAGTGTCACAGAAACAATGAGTGTAAAACTACTTTAAATACTTAGAAAAGTAAGTAAAAGCAAATGTATATTATGAACTTTGGAAGGTTTTCCTCTTGATTCTGTTTTAGAGGAGTGTCGGAGAGTCAGCAACCTCACTTGGGTCACTCATGTACCTATTCCCCCCCGCCATCCAGGCTCCAAAATATGCTCAAAGTGAGGTACAGTTTGACCCACTGAGAAAGCATGATAGCGGCCCTTGCATGAGGTTGAGACAAGAAACCAAGTGGTTGTAGAGGCCCCAGACAGAAAAGAGAAACAATGCAGAATGCCTGAAGTTTGCTGGTTATCAGCATGGAGATCAGAAGACATTCTGTCAGTGAGCTCAGCCACAGTCATGGCACGTCTGAGGTTTCATGAGACATTCTTCTAAAAACCTAAGTATCAGGCTATTCCTGAGGATACTGGAAACTGCTCATCAGACGTTTCCCTAATGATTACAAAATGGCAAGCCCTTTCCAAGACTCACAATAAACCAGTGGCTTAGGTCAGGAAATAGTTGTAAATTCTCCTGGGTCATCTATTGCCATTTTTTCTCTCTTTATCCATGAAGCTGGATCGAGTCTGTTTTTGATTTTAGCTGAAGGAACTGCATTGCTGAACTCAAGTAACAGCCAGCTAGTTCCTGCAAAAGGCCTGGAAATGGTCAAGGTTCCTCTCAGACTTTACAGGGAGGGATCCTGGCATCTCTGCCACATTCCTCAAAGGACTTGAATTCTGTAAGGTCAATAGTAACCTTCTGTAATGAAACACAATTTAGATGCTCTGAAAGGAAAGGCTTCTTGACCTGATTTTTGTCTCTAATGATCCATGTTCCCCTTAGAGTGGAGACTTTGAGGGAGGAGGGGTCTTTGATTCTTGTTTAGCAAACCATCCTAGGTATCATTTTTCTTAATATTCCTTAGTATAGTTGCAACCAGGTTGAATGTTCAAACCAGACTCTACTGATAGCAGAGTATAACCAAAAGGAAGTAAACTTAAATAAACCAAAGAGAAGTAACCCAGACACTGAATTGAAAGGCAAGGTTTTTGAATTTTCAATTTGAGGTCCATGAAGTGATTGGTGCCTCCCTACCTAAACTCCAGGCTGCTCACAAGTTAAAACAACAACAACAACAAAATGTCTTTAATTAATCTTGTTCCTTGAAACACATATACGAATTTTGATGTCTAGTCCTATAAGGTCAAGATCTGGAAAACTACAGGAGATCCCTCCCCTACCTGCCTAAGATTTACTGCTTGGATACTACCTATGTCACCACCAGCATTGGGTTATTTTAATTTTGTCTACCTCTGGGTAAAGGAAGGAATTTATAAAAGAATAAGATAAGCCTTGAGGTGCCTATTCCAAATTCTCATGCCAGCTCTGTAAAATCAAAACTTTATTCTCCATTTACTGCCTGCTACCCAGCCCCTAAAATAAACATACTAACAAAATTAGAACAAGTGGGTCAGTAAAAGGTCTCAATGACTGAACACCATCCGGTTGTCTATCTACTTCTTGACTGGCTTGTGGATTCCTATTTGCCCATCAGCCATGCCAGGGTGGGTATCTCATTCTAGATATTCTGAAAAGGAGTAGGTCTTCCTGTATGCCCTGCTGAGTGCTTTCTTCTCTTCTTTCCCTGGGGAGCTGAATGGGAGTTTTAGGTGGTGGCCATAAAGGATGATAGGGAATCTAGCTTGAAAGTGGACCTATAACTTGGGTCTTCAAACACTAGGAAAGAATGACACTATTATACATTACTAAGTTGATTTCTTTTAAAGATTATTTTATTTATTTTTTTAAGATTTTATTTATTTCTTTGTTTGACAGGGAGAGACAACGAGAGAGGGAACACAAGCAGGGGGAGTGGGAGAGGGAGAAGCAGGCTTCCCACTGAACAGGGAGCCTGATGCAGGGCTCGATCCCAGGACCCGGAGACCATGACTTGAGCCGAAGGCAGATGCTTAACGACTGAGCCACCCAAGTGCCCCTATCTATCTATCTATCTATCTATCTATCTATCTATCTATCTATCTATCTATCTATTTATTTGACAGAGAGAGAGAGAGTACAAACAGGGGGAGTGTCAGGGAGAGGGAGAAGCAGGCTCCCCACTGAGTGGGGAGCGCAATGTGGGGCTCGATCCCAGGATCCTGAGATCATGACCTGAGCTGAAGGTAGATGCTTAACAGACTGAGCCACCCAGGTGCCCCTACTAAGTTGATTTTTTTCTGACCCTAGAACAAGTTGTTAAGACTTTCTTGAGTATAGATAATCATGCCTTGAGGGCTTTGGGGGGTATTTGCAGATAGTTGGGGAAACAGATGGAAACAGTGACCTGGTGGTGCTCTTTGGGTTCCAGACGATGTAGCAGTACCATGAAGGGGCTCATAATATCCAGAAGACATGGTGGTATTAGGATCAGTTGGTTAGAGCAGAAGAAAGGCACAGTTCTTTCTACACACAGTAGAACCCAGAGACTGATTGGTCTTACTCATTAACCCATTTGGAACATCTCTGAGACTCCCAGAACCACTCTGAGGAGACAATTATAGGAAGCTAGAGTTCTAAATACCATGTGAAGAGGGAAACCAGAAAAATACAGGTCATGCTCAGAAGTACCTCTGTCTACAATGGATTTGAGGAAGCAGAGGGACCCATTAGAAGTTTGATGTAGTAATTAACATGAGAGAGATGTGAGCCTCAGTTAGGGCAATGAAAAAGTGAGTTAATAGGATATTTGTAAATGCTACTATTGAATTAGAACTGACAGAAGTTGGTGTTTGATTGGGTATGGGGTGTGACTAATCAGAGGCGCTGAGGGAGAAGGCCATCTCCAGGATGATTCCTACTGTCCCAGTTGGGATGTCATAGAGGAACAATGCCTTCCTCCCATGTTTAGCACCTTGTAAACCACATGCATTCTCACTAGACTGTGAAAGAGCATTCTCTGTATCTTTAAACTCCTGGAGGTGGTGCTGCTTTTCTTCCACAAGAAGATGAGCTCGACATGGATTTTGTTTCTTGGGCAGAATGTAGGAAGTTTCTAGAGCCAACTTCACCGCTAGTTCAACCTGAACTTTGTGTATCCATTCATTTTCATGGCTTTTGTCTTTTCTCTCAAATATCAGCAACTAGATTCCTGACTTCAAAAACTAAATTCCATAATACCTGGTGAACCAGAGCCAAGTAGTCCTCCTTGCCTATACTGGAGTCCTGTTCTGGTTACCTAATTCCAATCTCCCTAAGTCAACCATCTGCATTCCTGGATGTTTACCCATTTTCTACCAATAGAGTCCCCACCTTGATCATCCACTTTGCTTCTGGGAGGTCTCCTGTAGCTTATTGTTGACTCTTGCTGTTGCTAATCAACTGTATAATAGTGTTTAATTTTGTCATTGTGTCCTGGTGACATGCCATCTGCCTCTCTGTTTTGAAGCCGATGACTCGGTATCGGTGTGTCTTCAAGTATCTTCCCACCAAAAGGCTTTCTTTATGTCTGAGTGGGTCTTCCTTTCCCCAGTTTGATGTGATTAACCATCACTGAAACTTCAGGAGGTCCTCAGGAACTCTCTCAAAAAAATTGGCCATCTGAGCTTCTTAAGTTTCTATTTGAGACATGACATCCTTAATCCATATTTTCAGAGATTGAGATTTCTTTAAAAAATTATAGGCTAAACAGAATAAATAAAACCTGAGATTTTGAAGTTATATTAAGTACTGATCCTGGAAAAATCAGCCACTTTGATTTGTGGCAAGATTTAGTAAACTACTTTTAAGACATCTGGGAAAAATTATTTAAATCTCAAAATGTTATAGACTTTGATTAGGTATCATCTTTTGACTCTTGAAGGAAATGAATTTAAGTACATTAGAATTACACCAGAGGTTCTCAACTTCGGCTGCAAGGTGGAGTTTCCTGGGGAGCTTTAAAAAAAAAAAATACCGATGCCTGGGGCCTGCCATCAGAGATTCTGATGAATTACTCCAGGGTACATCCCAGGCATTGCAATTTTTAAAAGCACCCCAGATGATTCTAGTTTGTAGCCAAATTTAAGAATCATTGACTTAGATTAATGACATTTAATGGTAATGCTGAAATATTAAGTATTGATTGTATATGTGAGTCTGAAAAACAAAAGAAAATTTCATATACCACGCAGATATCACCACTTTTAAATTTTTTGGTTTATCACACACACACACACACACACACACACACACACACACACAGGCACGCAGGTGCATATATGGTATTAGTTGTTTGTAATCTCAAACAATGTTAAATTACATAAAAGTAACAAAGAGGGAGCTCAGCTAGCTGCTGGGCTGGGGAAGTTTTAGGGAAAATTTTAGTGGAAATTAAAACCTATGTAAAAGAATTTTATATGCTTGTTTGATTAATTCTACTACTTTTTGCACAAAGTGTAATTTTCATTTACAAAAGGGACACTGGCTTCAAAGTGATTGAATCACTTCTGCATGGTGGTGGAGCTGTCATTCGGACGGTGGCCGTTCACTTCCCACACTACCTCGCCCTGGCAGGTCTGTGTAGGAGGGAAGTGCGCAGATGGGATCATCCTGGTGTGGAACTTGATAGTCTACTCTTAAAGGTCCAAAAGCTTGATTGTTACGTGCTCAATGCTCATCAGACTCAGAGGAACTGACGTGTGCTAACCATGTTCATAAGACAGCAGGGTGTGAAAATGTCAATGTATTATTTAAAAACTGTGGAATAGAAGGGCAAAAATTGATAAGACAAGAAACAACAAATGTCGGAGAGGTTGTGGAGAAAGGGGAACCCTCTTACACTGTTGGTGGGAATGCCAGCTGGTGCGGCCACTCTGGAAAACAGTGTGGAGGTGCCTCAAAAGTTAAAAATAGAGCTACCCTATGACCCAGCAATTGCACTCCTGGGTATTTACCCCAAAGACACAGATGTAGTGAAAAGAAGGACCACACGCACCCCAATGTCCACAACAGCCAAACTGTGGAAGGAGCTGAGATGCCCTATAACAGATGAATGGATAAAGAAGATGTGGTCCATATATACAATGGAATATTCCTCAGCCATCAGAAAGGATGAATACCCAACATTTGCATCAACATGGATGGGACTGGAGGGGATTATGCTAAGTGAAATAAGTCAAGTGAGAAAGTCAATTATCCTATGGTTTCACTTATTTGTGGAACATAAGGAACAGCATGGAGGACATTAGGAGAAGGAAGGGAAAAATGAACGGGGGGAATCGGAGGAAGAGATGAAGAGACTATGGGCTCTGAGAAACAAACCGAGGGTTCTAGAGGGGAGGGGGTTGAGGGATGGGTTAGCCTGGTGACGGGTATTAAGGAGGGCACGTACTGCGTGGGGCGCTGGGTGTTATACACAACGAATCATGGAACACTACATCAAAAACTAATGTATGGTGACTAATATAACAATAAAAAAATTATAAAACATAAATAAATTAAAAAAATAAAAACTGTGAAACAGACCAGGGTGTTTGTGTTCGCTTTTTCTCCCTTGTAAAGAGTTAGAACACATTGCCCAATTATCAAAAGTTTGCTTAAGGGAAGCCTGGGTGGCTCAGTCGGTTAAGCGTCTGCCTTCGGCTCAGGTCATGATCCCAGGGTCCTGGGATCAAATCCCTCATCAGGCTCCCTGCTCTGCGGATAACCTGCTTCTCCCTCTGCCTCTCTCTGTCTCTGTCTCTCGTGAATAAATAAATAAAATCTTAAAAAAAAAGTTTGCTTAATAAACTAGATAATTGAGTGAATACTTTAAGCCACAGAGAACTTGATGCATATGTCTCCATTGTGGGGAAATAACCACCATGAAATCAGCATCGTCCATGTTGAGTGTCCACAGTCTCTCTCTGAACACTGTGGGGTCACAGATTCCTGGGCTTTTATTTTCCCTCATATGGGCTCCATGCCCAGCCCCTGCTGCTTATCCTCACACTTTTCTCCTCAGTTATGTTAATGTCAGTGTTTAGGCTATGGTTCCTTTTACTTCTATCAAATCTGGGGCTAGATTTCTGGGAGCTACTCTTCCTGTTTTGTCTAATGGGCATCCTGTTCCTTGATCTGGTGTTGCTCACATTGTGTCACTTGGAGTATCAGCATCACAGTTATTTGAGGTGCTTGTTAAAAACTGTAGAATCAGGGGTCCACTCCAGACATATTAAACCAGAATCTTTGCTTTGGAGCCTGAGCATCTAGATTTTAAGGAACGACATAGCTGATATGCACGCAAACCATAAGATGCCTTCTGTGGAGGGCTCATCTCAACTGTCATGTGTTAGCTGTATTGGTTTAGTTCTGAAGAATTCCTCTTATTTTCAAAATCTAGGATCAATTTTAAAGTGGCATTAAATACTGAGTACAGTTAGAAGTTAGCTCAGGTTAAAAATGCTGGGAATTATAAAGTCTAACAACTGATAAATTGAAGCGGTGGATAAAATTAATCTCTATTCTTTAGGTGATTTCAAAAATCATGTTACAACAAAATGAAATAGAATAGCATAATCCTTAACTGAGTTTTGAAAATAGAGGCCCAAAGAATTATAAAGATAAGGAGTTTGGGGCTCTATCTTTAACGCCAAAAATAGAAGATTAAAAAAATCATGTAGAGGTTTGAGTGGGTTTAACATCTGGCTTGTGTCATAGCATGGTCGATTTGATTATCTCTGATACTTAATAGGGCTGCAAAAACACCAAGAATGGAAAAATGATCATCTCTGAGGCCCCACAAAGATGAGGAGAGAGACCTGATTCTACAGTTTTTAATTCCCCAGGAAAGGGAATTAAGAGGGAAGAAAGTGACTGTCTCCTTCATGGTTTGTCTACGGCTATCTAGATGGCCTGAGACAAATGGTAAAATGACTCAGTGATTTTTCTAAGTCATAGGCTTTAATTTACTTAGTCCCTAAAATCCTATCTTGGAAGATGATATGGGACTGCAAGATGACCATCCTGAGAAGCCAGCAAATAGCGTGGATAAGAAAGAGTTGCACTTTTCATTAACCTGAGCCTGGAATTACCTGAAAGATGTCTGCACACAGGCTCATGGACAGCTATTTTCTATTTCCCTGGAGAACAGTCCAGGAAAAAGTCAATATGTTACAGCAGTGCCTTGCTCTGGCTCAAGGGAAGTGTTTCCAGCCAGCAAGGGTAGTGAGAGGTTGTTAATAAAGACACATTTCTCTGTGTCTCTCTAGAGATCTTTCGAAATAGATCTGAAACTGCATAAGAATCAACAAGTCACAGCTGACTTCAGTGTCTGTCTCTCCTTTTGCCTCAGTCCTAGGTCACAGAGGTGGGGAATGTCCTAGATCTCCCGGATTCCAGTTTCTTTTTGCTTTCTTTCCTCGGTCTTTCAGACAGGTATGACATTTCTCTTGGATCGTGTCACAGTACTGTCACCAAACCCAGCCCACACCCAATATGGTTCTACCAATTGTGGTGAAATAGTTATTGTATCATAAATTAGCAGAGAATAATAGACCCAAGTCTATTGGAAAGTAGGAGAATTTTAATTTTTTATTCTTACTTTGTCCTCCTAATTCTAATTACAGTGAATTGAAAGCAAACCAGGAAATTCAGGCTCAAGTCTTGAATTACAACATTTCAGGTACTTATGGGGGCTCCAAATTCTTGAGATATACTAAAATGTAGTAAGCTCTGGTGAGAGCTAGGTCTAGATGGTTAAGGTTTTTTTTTGTTTGTTTTTGGGTTTTTTTTGTTTTTTGTTTTTGTTTTGTTTTGTTTTGTTTGTAAAGCATAGCAGAATAAAGGCTAACTCCCTGTGTTTGTTCTTGTATATCAGTTTCTCAACCTTATAGTACAACATAAATTATTTGGATTTTAGCGTATCTTAGCAGATACTCAAGGGGCTCTTAGGGAATATTTCTGCTGCAGTCCCCTCAACGGAGACAGGGATGGGGGAAGTTTTTGTGATAAGATAGGATGTTTAGGTTTAGAGTAATTTCTTATCCTCCAATTAGGCAAAAGCATATTCAGTCTTGGTGATGTCTCCTCTTTCCAGATGGACAAATCAGCCACCAACCTGTCAGTTGGATGCTGTTCAGCAGCCCTCTCCACTTTCTGTCTAGGTGACTGGAGGTATCTAGTGGGATAGCTCCATCAGTATTCTGAAATGTAAAGTGAAACCACCTGAAGTTTACCATAGAGTTTTGACATTGTCACTCTCACTGCTACCTGAGGGCCTCTCGAGAATTTTTAGATAAATTCCACCTATTTTATTTTTTTAAGATTTTATTTATTTATTTGACAGAGACACAGCAAGAGACAGAGAGAGAGAGAGAGAGAGAGAGAGAGCGCACAAGCAGGGGAGGGGTAGAGGGAGAAGCAGGCTTCCCGCGGAGCAGGGAGCCCGATGTGGGGCTCGATCCCAGGACCTGGAATCATGACCTGAACCGAAGGCAGTCACTTAAGGACTGAGCCACCCAGGTGCCCCTACTTTACATTTTAAAACTGAGGGTCGTTAATTCCTTGATTTATAGGAATAGAATAGGCTGCACCAGACCTAAAACCAGGTGCCTGAGTACTCAAATAGAACAGTCAACTGCACTCTATTTAAAATAAAATTCAGTATGCCAGGTGACATTACCCCTCCTCATTCAAATGTATCTCGAACTTTCCTGGCCTACATTAGCTCCTCCAGATGAACAACCCCAAGACGGCTCCAAATTTCAGGATGTGTTTATGACTAAAGAATGCTACCAAAAGCCGAATGGTAGCACAGTTCTTACAGACGATGTAAAGTAGGGAGCTCTTTAGCTTAGCTTTGGAAATAAACACCAAGGCCAAAGGAAGTTTGAGTTAACTTTGTTAAAACAAAGGAAGACCTTAGCAATTTCATGTTTTGCATTTCTATCACTTTCTGTTTTGTTGGGACAAGAAGCTCTTTCATTGGTCCATTTTTATTCCTGACCTGTCAGTTTAATCCAGTAATAGTTCCGTTTAGTCAAATAATCCGTTGATGGTGATTTAAATGGGTTGACAGGTGGTTTTGAGGTCTTCAGGATAGGACCTCGGAGGCTATTTACCCCGCGTGTGTGTCTATGTTCTATACCCACGAACGTGGCCCAGGGGAGAAACACAGCATTAACTGTCAGAGAAAGAAGACGGCTTTTTGTTAATATGGGTAGGGCCAGTGCAAACACAGCAGGTCAAATAATCCTATGTGACCTAACTGTTCTATTTTTTTTTATTTTTTATTTAATTAATTTTTATTTGACAGACACACAGCAAGAGAGGGAACACAAGCAGGGGGAGTGGGAGCGGGAGAAGCAGGCTTCCCGTTGAGCAGGCAGCCCGATGCGGGGCTCGATCCCTGGAACCTGGGATCATGACCTGAGCCGAAGGCAGATGCTTAACGACTGAGCCACCCAGGGGCCCCTATTTTTCTTTTTTTAATTTAAAAGTAGAATTGTTTTCAAATGAAAAGACAGATTCTTATTTAAATAACCAGATAGTTATTTTAATTTCCTGTCCATATTCTTAAGAGCATCTATTTGTAACCGTATTAAAAGCATTGCTTTGAATTATATCATGTTCTCCAACGTGTCTTATATTCAACTGTATCTGTGACTAAGACATAGTCACATCCTTACCTTCATCAGAAACTACGTAAAACAAAAAGTTGTCAACATTTAGTACCGCCGAGGACATTACGGTGCCTATTTAGGGGTTTGACTTCAAATACATCTCACAGTAAATGCAGCCTGGATATCTCTGTAAAGAGGCAGGGGATTGCAGTCAGAGGGAGGGAGGGGAACAGTAATGATGGTAATGTTTTATTCCTTATCTAAACATAGGATACACAGCAGTTCATTGTATTACCTGACATTACATTGTATCTCTAACACGGTTAATGACAATTATTTAAGTACTTCAGCGCCTGCGAAGAGACTTCATGCCCTATGTATAGAGAGAAACAAGTCCAAGATAAACTGTATTTGAGCTCATTTTAAAGGTGATTATTTATCAACTCCTCTGTTTCCCCCACCTATCTGCTCTTTCTCAAAGGGAGGCCTACCCCAAAGCTTGCAGGTTGCTCTAAATTGCTGAGCCCCTGTGAAAAGTAGTGAAGTAATTTATTTTCCATGGAAATAAATGGAAACTCTGAGAGCATTTATTTAAAAAAAAAATTTGTCGCCATACAGATTGTAGTAGGTCATCCAGAATAAGAAAATCCATTGAAAAAAATGCACGTGACCGTGAAGATTGAGCTATGCTTTCACTTGCTGTTGCATACTACGTGCTACCTGTATCTGCATGGCAACATGATGTCGTCATGTCAACAAATTAGCAAATTCCTAATGCTCTTCTTTTTTCCTCCAAAGCACTTCTGCAGACCTCCTCATCCAACTGCCAAGCATTAGACACTTCTTTCACCTTCTCCACATTTCTACCAATTCTGTTCCTCTTAGTGATTAATGACTGGTCATCACTACATTTCATTCTCTCACTCTCCCTGAAGTCTGCTAGGATTAAGCCTGAGGAATGTCAAGGAAGTAAGAGGGAAAAGTAGCCAGATAATACCTTCATTTGCATTCCTTTTCAACAGAGGAGAGTCTACAAATTTATCCCATTCCAGACACCAGTTTGCTATTTATGTAGGAATCCTGAGAGCAAGATGGTATCAGAGTAGAGGTTGGTCCTATCATTTCAGGAGTAACCACCGCTTCTGAAATCACAGGCCCCAAGAACAATGAACAGGGTCACCCTTTACAGCCTAGCTGTGCTTTTGTTTGAGAAAAGATAGCCCTTCAATGCTGAGAAACCCAGCTTCCAGGAACTCCAGGCCTCAGCTCAGCCACTGTCTTTCACGTAGCCCTGCAGAGAACAATTGTGTGAAGCACAGTGACCTCAGAAGCCCAAAGCCTTGCAGGCTGTTTATGAATGCCGTGTGCTCAAAAAATGGGCTCAGGATGAGGAAACCCTATCAGAGCCCAATTTAGCTCCCACTCTGACCATCCTATGAGAAAACAAGTATAAATATAGCAATAATCAGTTCAAAGGTAGAAGGCCAGTTGACTGCTGTGATTCTGAGAGCAAAAATGGGATCTCTAGAGACGTTTTAGCCAGAGAAGTTGATTTCTGGGGACATTTGTTGCTGAGGTAGTTAATTAAGGTTTTGTTGTTGTTGCTGCTGCTGCTGTTTGTCGTTTGTTTTTAATGGCTCTTATATTCCGAAGGTGAAAATCTAGCCAATGAATTCTCAGTGTGTGGAAGAAAACAACTCATGTTCAAAATGAGACTAAGTAGTATTGTTCATCTCCGAAATATGATGGCCTCATTGTTCTTTCCAGAGCATTCTGAATAGATATGGCAGTTCTGGCCATTTTGGGTTAATGCAACTGCACATCTTGTTTGTGGGAATTAAGCCTGGACTGAAAATGCCCTCAGCAGACTTCAGTATAATTTACCTGATGTGACATATCCATGTGAGTAATAATGATGGAGGGTGAGTCCTTCCCCTTTCAGGTGTCAGTCACCTAGTGAAAAGTGAACAAAGAGCCCTCCAATAAAGCAGCTGCTAATGCAGCATGGTACAAGACCCCAACCTCACTGGTTTGAAATTTTCTGCAGTAATTTTTCTTTCTTCATAGACTATATATTTCTCTTTTCAAAATGTTCTATGCTGCTTAAAATCTTGCGTTCTTTCGGCGCACCTGGGTACTGCAGTTGCTTTGGTGACTGGCTCTCAGTTTCAGCTGGGGTCCTGGTCCTCGGGGGTTTATGGGATTGAGCCCCACGTTGGGATCCATGCTCAGCACATGGGGTCTGCTTGGGGTTCTCTCTCTCCCCATCCTTCTGTCCCTCCCCCTCATGCATGCATGTACTCTCTCTCTCTCTCTCTCAAATCTTAAAAAATAGTTCTTTTCATGAAATGTCACATGCTTAGGTTGAGGCAAATGCTGATTTAATGAAAGTTCTGGAAACACAGGTATTATGCACAATGCCTGGCCCTTCAGGGGGAAGACAGTGGCATTGAGTGGCGGTGGAAGGTTGTGTTAACAGCTGAGATGAAGGTAGGGAGGATGCTGGGAATGTAAAACGCTACAACGGTGTCGAAAAGCAGCACAGCCGCATGAGTTAGGGGGCCCAAAGGAAGTCCAGTGTCAAGTCAATAATTCTTTAGGAGCTTCTCCTAAATAATCAATAAAAAATACCCCCAAACTAAGTACAAAATTGTTCATTGCAGTATAATATGTAATAACCAGTACTGAAATCCCCAAAGAATAGAAAACAAAATCCCTATGATAATGTATATATTGGGTATCTCACTCTGGCCATTGGTATAATGTTACAAACATTTTGAATTTATATATATATATAATCAGTTTGAAACAGGGAGTAAAGTCCTAGCTGTTGAAGGGCATTTGCCAAGAGAGTACAAATAATTTTGTGACTTTGTAGAAACTTTTTCTTTGAACTTTTCTGTATCAAAACGAAACTTGATCCCATCTTTATATCCTCTGAAAGGATATGGGATAAACTTTATGGATTTCTTCTATTGAAAAAAAATGGATTTTTCATGTGTACTAGTTAGAGAATCAGTTGCTTATCATTTGTAACTAAGAGCTGGTGACCCTTTCTCTCTAGAGTCCCAGGTACATATAAGGCGAGTGAATGACAGACCTTACGTTTCTCTGGTCAGTCTCTACTACAGATAAAGAATCCATACCCAGGGCAGTGGGGCCATTTGTGAAACAATAGCATTCTTAATACAACAATGGCCCCTGAAAAACAAAGCTTTGTAAATGATGTGGAGGAAATGACATCATTTTTAGACCTAATGAGAGCCTTAATGTTTCATAGATCATAAGAGCACAAGTCATCCAGCTTGACAGAATGTGTCCATTCATAAAGGGATCTTCAGAACAGGGTTAGAATTAGGCTTTTAAAGTCAGGAGGACAGGGGCCCTTGGGTGGCTCAGTCATTATGCATCTGCCTTCGGCTCAGGTCATGGTCCCAGGGTCCCCACATGTGCTCCCTGCTCTGCAGGAAGACTGCTTCTCCCTCTCCCACTCCCCCTGCTTCTGTTCCCTCTCTCACTGTGTCTCTCTCTGTCAAATAAATAAATAAAATCTTTAAAAAAAAATAAAGTCAGAGAGGTGGACAAAAAAACAACCTTTTAATCTTTTTATTTTGCGTAATTATTTTGATGGTATTAAGTGACTAATGACAGTGGCTCACTGCCCATCTGAGAATTTGTGACTTTAAAGAATTAGAAATGCATGAGTTTGTTGTTTGTTTTTTAAGTCAAGGAGAGAATTCAAAACTATTAAACAGAAAATAATAAAAAGCAATTTTACAAAATTATTTTTTACCTTAGGGAATGATTTCAAGTTATATCCAAGATTCTAACTGGTGGGTTGACAGATGTGTCTGAAGTTCACAAAGGAACATGAATTCAAGGGGAAAAGGGTATTTTGGGAAGGAAAGAGCTTCATTTAAAAGACATTGAAATAGATGTTCAAAAAACTGCTTTTGGGAAATAGGAAAGGACAAATTAACTAGGGACAAGGATGGATATGAAACCTACATGTACGTATAGAGAGGTGCAAACACAGAAGCTGATGGATGTATGTCAAGAGAGTCTCTACCCACAGACTGAAGAAGTCCAACCAGTCACCTTCTAGGGTCCGATATGTAAGAATAGTATTCTGATTCTGTAGTGGTTTCAGTGAAAGCTTAGGACTTTGATACCACAGCTAATGTCTGCAAACAAACAAACAAAAAAAATGAAACATTAAACTCAACAGTCTAAGTTCCAATAAGGATTGCATTATAAAGTCCTCCAATCCAGCAGCTTAATTAGGAGCTCGGTCTTGACAGCAAATGTCAGGATATGTCAATATTGGATGCATCTGGTGTGTGCTATCACAGCATAGCTGAGAAATTCTAACACATCAAACTTGATCACCAGACCTGGTGACTCTGAAGGCAGTTGTGACATAAAGCTTATTTCAAAGCAATGAATAAGGCTGTACACTTAAGTATGATCAACATCCTACATAAATCTTTCATCACTGTTTATGTTCATCTAAGTCTCTCTTCAGCTGCCTGAAACATCTCAAAAGGGGAGATTTATTTCCTACTTGTGATTTCAGAGTACATTTCAGATTGTTTAGAGAAGATGTATTATCATGCACTCACTGGTCCACATACATTGATGGTGATGGTTGAAGAGAGGTATAGCATTGGTCATCTCTGGATTCCTCTCTTTACTCTTAGCACAATGACTTGCTCACAATATTTATACAATAAAATATAAATGCTTCCCTTATATATTACTCCATTACCATCATTAAAAATGATTTTTATTTTACCGTGGGAGAGCTTGCTGTGTCTTTGCGTCATGGTTTTGCATAGCACATAGTGGAAAGCACTGGACTGAGAAGCAGGTAGAGCTAACTTCTGCTTCTGCACCTTTTCATTAGCCAGGTGATCTCCAGGGAGGCCAAGTCAATTTTAGAGACTCAACTTCCTCCACTGGAAGACAGGGAAGGAAAATGTACCTGGCTCATTTCATAAGACTGTGGTGAGGACTGCTTGAGATACGTGAATTCTTGGCATAAAATGTACAGCCCATACCAGGGTGCATCTTAATACAGTTTAACAATTAATTGTTAAACTTTCATACTGTCTGTCCTTATTACTTTTCTCACATTTGTATCTACAAGACGTTCTCCTTTTTCAGCCAGGGATAAACATTAGGATTTAGTTAGGGCAGAGACTATTCCACAGGGCTTTCGCAGAATGAATATTACAGCTTTTGGAAGCCATTACTCATATATTGAAAGGTTTAATTTTGAAGAGAGACTCCTGTTTTTGCCAACCAAGGAAACATGCAGTCTATTATGTGCAAACAATATAAAAATTATTGTTTGCAAGTCTTTTTGTATCTAATTCTAGGATTGCCATGGAACTGGAAAAGAAGAAAATGAGATATATGTAAAAGCTCCAAGCTTATGCTTTACCTCAACCCACCCACTCTGCAAGAACCAAAGTTTGAAGTTGGTTTCTAAATTAAGAACACAGTTTCCTAGAGGTTCTATATTTGGGAGAAGGAGATTTCCCTTGTCTAGAAATACACCCTTTCCGGTGTGGTCTGCAGAGAGCCAGATGGGAGTTTTCCTAAAACCAAGTAAACAACCTCAACTCCTTTGCTGTTATCTTAAATTTGAATTGAGATCAGTAGCTTTGGAAAAATATTTGGTAAATTGACATGAGTGGGAATTCTTCCAGTGCTGTGTTTGAAGTAGAAGGCCCCACCTCTGTTCTGTTTTCATCACCTTGTTCTTTCTCCCTGATAGAAAGTCACTGAGACGAGAGACTTGATGTCTCATCTTGAGGTCTCTTGGGCTTAGCCGGAGTCTGACATGAGGTGTTTCTCCAATGAGAAACTGTTGAAGGGGTGAATAAATAAATTGGGTACATGTGTGTGTATATATATATATGAATTTATATTCAAAGACATTGTGAAATGAACTCACATTTATCCAAGTTGTTGAATAACAGCAGTCTCGTGGTAGCAATATGGTACAGTGATTAAGAGCACAAATTTGGAATAAGATAGCTAGAGCTGGGTTCAAAGCCACCTGTGGCCCCTTTACCTAGCTGTGTGGCTTAGGCAGGTTCTTAACCTCGCCGTAATGTTTACAGTTAGTACATCTCTTGGATCCTCATTGTCCTTATCTGTAAATTATGGGATGAGTATAGGGATTAAAGGAAGTAAAGCATGCAAAATATTTAGCAGGGGTCTAGCAATGAAGAAGTCCTCAATAAATGGTAGCTCTTGTCACTAAGTGGTAGCTGTGATAGAGAAGTAAAGAATGTTTTAATTATTAAAGCAGACTTTCTCCATTAGAAACACTCTACTTTTTTTCTTTTAGGTAGTATCTTTATACAACTTTTTGTTCAATCTTATTGATGTTTTCTTTCTGGAAAACTGTTCCATTTCCAGTTTTCCTAATACATGAATTCTTTTTTTATTCTCTTTATTGATAAGTAGGGGCAGCTGATAGGCATAGATCACTCTAACTTCCTTTGGAAATTACTTCATCGATTTTGGAAATGATAAAGAACGTGTAATGTATCTATAAATATACTCATTAAGTCACAAGTTGCTCATGGCAGCACAGGAAATCTCAACATACTGTGCAGGCATCTTCTTCCTCCAAACACACATTTTCCCAAGGGTGCCCAGCCCGGATCCATTATGGTAAGTACTCCTGGAGCTAGAGTCATGAATCAGAGAACAACTTTCCAGTTCCTCATCCTCTTGGAGATCCTTTGGTGGGCGGGTTTTCAGGCTGACGTGCTAGGTCAGAACCAAGGATATTTACATAGACGGTGATTAATTTTCACCACTCAGCTTTTCTGTTAGAGAGTCAGAGTTTGGACACTAAAAGAAGTCTCTCTTGCACAACAGAGGGCTCTGGTGAGAGGGTGGTACAGCCCCAGGCATTTCATTTTCTCACCGTGACTCCTGTGTTGGCGCTATTGGGGGTCTGCTCCTAATGTCTCCCCTGTCAAAGAAAACCGTGACAATATTGGGATGCTAGTGGTGGCTTTGTATGTAAGTAGCTTCTGGATGGCTGCACAATAGCACAGGTAAAGTTTTTGACATCGCTACCAGGAGCATGGGCAGTCTTCAGATCATTTTATCAAAAGTCTGGTGGATAGACACTTTGGGGAATCATGCCCAGCAGTGAAAATTCAAGCTGAATTGAGCTCTGAATGGGGGGTAGGGGGAGCCTTCATAGCAAAATAATGTTTTTAACCTTTTCATATTGTCCACATTTCCCTCTTACTCCATACTGAGTATGTTTCCCCTTTGAGTTGTATTAATTTTCCTGAGACTGTTTCCCTTTGTTTCTCCCCACATCATCCAGGACCTCCAGTCTCACAGTTTAGGTGTTTGAATAATGTATTCCAGTGTTACATGGAAGAACACGCAAACACAGGAGCCTGCTCGGCAGCAACAGAACAGGCACTGGCCTCCATAGCCTAAAAAAAGAGCCCCATAATGCCCTCCTGGTCCTTTTGGAACCATCCAGCACACCTCACTAATGGAAGACTAGCTGGCAGCCACAGCTCACTGCTTTAACAAAAATGGTTTTCACAAGAAAACACAGTTCATGTGCCAAACGGAAGTAATTCAATCCAAGTACAGAATAATCTCCTTCTGATACCTCGTATTTATTTTTTATGTGCCCTATTTGAACTTTTAATCATTTCCACAGAAGTAGAATTACTACCCACCATCATTCTTGGCTTTGCACTTGGGAATATTACCAGCACTCAAGAATTACCTGAGGGGTACATATTAAATTCCTGTTTTCACTTTCTTAATGGGGTCCCATCATCTCGCCACTGTTCTTGGCTTTTTAAAGTAAAAGAGGCCAGGTGAGCTTGAAACTGTTCAGACCAGCAGCCTATAGTGAGGAAAGATAAAATCTCCTGGGTAGGGTTTATTCAAGTCCCTTTAATGGCATATTAATTACATATGACCCTGACGGCAGCTTTGGTGTCACTTTCTTTAGATAAATTATCAAGTGTTTATCCCCAGGGTTTATGTTGTTTCTCTTGAAGAAAATCCACCAGGTGTCTGAAATGACTCTAAGGCTACTCCCCTTGAACCTACCCTAAACTGAGCCAGAGTTTGTCATTGACAGAACCTTAGATGGAAGGGTTTTCATCCTCATTGCTGCTTTTCTCCCTGAAGTTCTGTGTTCTTCTATTTGATGCTTAGATCATCCTCATGCATTAGGATTAGTCTAAAGCTCTTCTATTAATTACTGTGAAATTTCCTTTATGGCAGACTATGCATATATATATATTTTTTTTTTTTTTAAAGGAAAATTTGGTGAAGGTTTAACCTACTTTTTGCTAAAGGATGAAAATTAATCTCTTTTAGTTCTGCATTCTTGTGTTAGGAAACTTGCATATGTCCTACTAGCTTCCTGCATCTCCCCTGCTGCAATTTAACTGAGGCTAGAGTTTGTAGGGAGACTGCTTAATTGTTGAGTATTTGTGAACTCTTTATAATAAGGAACAGCATATACTCATATATTTCAAAAGCGAGCGATTGCAGAAAGTAGTAGTTCTCTTGAGAGCTGAATAATAACATGTTTTATATTGGCAAATTTTAGATGGTTTTCTAAGGTATATTGTGTCCCTACTTAAACTACTTTATGCATGTTTCATCTTTTTATTAAGCAATCATCATGGACATTGATTATATTCCTATGTCATAAGACATAATGGCCTTGGGAGTTATTGAGCTGTTTATGGCTATTTGCTCATCTATCACTGGTCCCATACTGCTAGACTTTTCCAATGTTTTGTCTGTCTTTTGTAAACTTTTTTCATTGCTTTTAGTGGGTGCTTTCACCTCTTGATGTGCTCTCGGTATCCCTAACGGCCCCCAGCTAATAAAATGCATGAACTCGAGTGCATGGGCATGGATGCCCATGTTTTGACTATTCTCTCCCTCGGACACTGGCTTTATTTGAGTTCCCTATCCCACATACAACAATGATTTGTGTCACTCTGACATTGAAAGAAATCTTTCAAATGAAGAGGTCAAATGGTGGGACATGAAATATTTGTTTATTATGTGACTTTAAATGTATACGATGTAGAAATAAAATGTAGAAAAGCAAACAATGGGTATTTCCTGTAGTAATAAATCCAGATGGGTTAGAATTGAAATTTTATCTTTTTTTTTAAGTAGGCTCCATGCTCAGCATGAAGCCCAACACTGGGCTTGAACTTATGACATTGAGATCAAGACCTGAGCTGATATCAACTGTTGGACCCTTAACCGACTGAACCACCCAGGTGCACCTGAAATTTTCTCTCTTAAAAAACTTTATATGAGAACCAAGGTCAGGGTTCTTTTGTTAAAAATGCAGATTCCTACACATTCTTCTCTAGTGCCCATGGAACATTCTCCAGAATTGATCACATCCTAGGTCACAAATCAGGTCTCAATCAGTACCAAAAGATTGGGATCATTCCCTGCATATTTTCAGACCACAATGCTTTGAAACTAGAATTCAACCACAAGAGGAAAGTCGGAAGGAACTCAAATACATGGAGGCTAAAGAGCATCCTACTAAAGAATGAATGGGTCAACCAAGAAATTAAAGAAGAATTAAAAAAATTCATGGAAACCAATGAAAATGAAAACACAACTGTTCAAAATCTTTGGGATACAGCAAAGGCAGTCCTGAGAGGAAAGTATATAGCAATACAAGCCTTTCTCAAGAAACAAGAAAGGTCTCAAATACACAACCTAACCCTACACCTAAAGGAGCTGGAGAAAGAACAGCAAATAAAGCCTAAACCCAGCAGGAGAAGAGAAATCATAAAGATCAGAGCAGAAATCAATGAAATAGAAACCAAAAGAACAGTAGAACAGATCAACGAAACTAGGAGCTGGTTCTTTGAAAGAATTAACAAGATTGATAAACCCCTGGCCAGACTGATCAAAAAGAAAAGAGAAATGACCCAAATCAACAAAATCATGAATGAAAGAGGAGAGATCACAACCAACACCAAAGAAATACAAACAATTATAAGAACATATTATGAGCAACTCTATGCCAGCAAATTAGATAACCTGGAAGAAATGGGTGCATTCCTAGAGATGTATCAACTACCAAAGTTGAACCAGGAAGAAATAGAAAACCTGAACAGACCTATAACCACTAAGGAAATTGAAACAGTTATCAAAAATCTCCCAAGAAACAAAAGCCCAGGGCCAGATGGCTTCCCAGGGGAATTCTATCAGACATTTCAAGAAGAATTAATACCTATTCTCCTGAAACTGTTCCAAAAAATAGAAATGGAAGGGAAACTTCCAAACTCATTTTATGAGGCCAGCATTACCTTGATCCCAAAACCAGACAAAGACCCCATCAAAAAAGAGAATTACAGACCAATATCCTTGATGAACATGGATGCAAAAATTCTCACCAAAATACTAGCCAATAGGATCCAACAGTACATTAAAAGGATTATTCACCACGACCAAGTGGGATTTATCCCTGGGCCGCAAGGCTGGTTCAACATCCGCAAATCAATCAACGTGATACAATACATTAACAAAAGAAAGAACAAGAATCATATGATCCTCTCAATAGATGCAGAAAAAGCGTTTGACAAAGTACAGCATCCTTTCTTGATCAAAACTCTACAGAGTATAGGGATAGAGGGTACATACCTCAATATCATAAAAGCCATCTATGAGAAACCTACAGCGAATATCATTCTCAATGGGGAAAGGCTGAGAGCTTTTCCCCTAAGGTCAGGAACGCGGCAGGAATGTCCACTCTCACCACTGCTATTCAACATAGTATTAGAAGTCCTAGCCACAGCAATTAGACAACAAAAAGAAATCAAAGGCATCCAAATCAGCAAAGAGGAAGTCAAACTCTCACTCTTTGCAGATGATATGATACTGTATGTGGAAAACCCAAAAGACTCCACCCCAAAACTCCTAGAACTCATACAGGAATTCAGTAAAGTAGCAGGATATAAAATCAATGCACAGAAATCAGTGGCATTCCTATACACCAACAACAAGACAGAAGAGAGACAAATCAAGGAGTCTATCCCATTTACAATTGCACCCAAAACCATTAGATACCTAGGAATAAATCTAACCAAAGAGGCAAAGGATCTGTACTCAGAAAACTATAAAATACTCATGAAAGAAATTGAAGAAGACACAAAGAAATGGAAAAACGTTCCATGCTCATGGATTGGGAGAATCAACATTGTGAAGATGTCAATGCTACCTAGAGCAATCTACACATTCAATGCAATCCCCATCAAAATACCATCCACCTTTTTCAAAGAAATGGAACAAATAATCCTAAAATTTGTATGGAACCAGAAGAGACCCAGAATAGCCAGAGGAATACTGAAAAAGAAAAGCAAAGCTGGCGGCATCACAATTCCGGACTTCCAGCTCTATTACAAAGCTGTCATCATCAAGACAGTATGGTACTGGCACAAAAACAGACACATCGATCAATGGAACAGAATCGAGAGCCCAGAAATGGACCCTCAACTCTATGGTCAACTCATCTTCGACAAAGCAGGAAAGAATGTCCAATGGAAAAAAGACAGTCTCTTCAACAAATGGTGTTGGGAAAATTGGACAGCCACATGCAGAAGAATGAAACTGGACCATTTCCTTACACCACACACAAAAATAGACTCCAAATGGTTGAAAGACCTAAACGTGAGACAGGAGTCCATCCAAATGCTAAAGGAGAACACAGGTAGCAACCTTTTCGACCTTAGCCGCAGCAACTTCTTCCTAGAAACATCGCCAAAGGCACGGGAAGCCAGGGCAAAAATGAACTATTGGGATTTCATCAAGATAAAAAGCTTTTGCACAGCAAAAGAAACAGTCCACAAAACCAAAAGGCAACCGACAGAATGGGAGAAAATATTTGCAAATGATATATCAGATAAAGGGCTAGTATCCAAAATCTATAAAGAACTTATCAAACTCAACACCCAAAGAACAAATAATCCAATCAAGAAATGGGCAGAAGACATGAACAGACATTTCTCCAAAGAAGACATCCAAATGGCCAACAGGCACATGAAAAAGTGCTCCACATCGCTCGGCATCAGGGAAATCCAAATCAAAACCTCAATGAGATACCACCTCACACCAGTCAGAATGGCTAAAATTAACAAGTCAGGGAACGACAGATGTTGGCGGGGATGTGGAGAAAGGGGAACCCTCCTACACTGTTGGTGGGAATGCAAGCTGGTGCAACCCCTCTGGAAAACAGTATGGAGGTTCCTCAAACAGTTGAAATTAGAGCTACCGTTCGATCCAGCAATTGCACTACTGGGTATTTACCACAAAGATACAAATGTAGGGACCCGAAGGGGTACGTGTACCCCAATGTTTATAGCAGCAATGTCCACCATAGCCAAACTGTGGAAAGAGCCAAGATGTCCATCGACAGATGAATGGATAAAGAAGATGTGGTATATATACACAATGGAATATTATGCAGCCATCAAAAGGAATGAGATCTTGCCATTTGCAACGACGTGGATGGAACTGGAGGGTGTTATGCTGAGCGAAATAAGTCAATCAGAGAAAGACATGTATCACATGACCTCACTGATATGAGGAATTCTTAATCTCAGGAAAGAAACTGAGTGTTACTGGAGTGGTTGGGGGTGGGAGGGATGGGGTGGCTGGGTGATAGACATTGGGGAGGGTATGTGCTACGGTGAGCGCTGTGAATTGTGCAAGACTGTTGAATCACAGTTCTGTACTTCTGAAACAAATAATGCAACATATTTTAAGAAAAAAGAAAAAGAAGAAGATAACAGGAGAGGAAGAAAAGGGGAGTATGTCAGAGGGGGAGACGAACCATGAGAGATGATGGACTCTTAAAAACAAACTGAGGGTTCTAGAGGGGAGGGGGGTAGGGGGATGGGTTAGCCTGGTGATGGGTATTGAGGAGGGCACGTTCTGCATGGAGCACTGGGTGTTATGAACAAACAATGAATCATGGAACACTGCACCAAAAACTAATGATGTAATATATGGTGATTAACATAACAATAAAAAATTAAAAAAAAATGCAGATTCCTGGCACACTCTAAGCCTTCTAGGTCAGAATTCCCAGAGGTAGAGTCCTGGATTTTTAAACAAGGTAATTCTGAGACAGACAGACAGACCGACAGACACACACACACACACACACACACACACACACACACGATTTGGGACTGTGCTGTTCAAAATGTTGAGTATGGGTTATCATTATAATAATTATTAAAGGGCTGTTGAAGCCTGGCAATACTGGTTATCAGAAAATTTCAACTGATAAACAGAATTTCTTGATAGTTCTTTCATCATCCTGAAAGTTGAATTTAGCAGAGTTCTGTGAGATAGAAAATGTATCTTAGGGTTAAAAAATTGTTTAGATACATGTTTTTACTCTCAAGATACTAAATGGGCTGTAGAGCATCTATGAACTTCTTAAAAGTAGAAGCAAAATTTTTTGTTGTATATATTTTTTTCAGGAAGAGAACTGATAACTGAGTTTTTTGTCCCCATTTTAGAGGTGAAGAAACAGAGGCTCGGAGAGATAAAAGAACTGACCCTTAGTAGTTAAGAAATGTCATTCTTGCCCTGAATAGTTAAGGCACTTTTTCTTAGATGGCTAGAACTAGAATCCCAAAGATAGGTATGCCTGATTCTAAACACATGCTGTTTTTCACCCCAGCTCAGGGCCTCTAAAGTTACTTTAAATTCTTCCTTTTGTTATTCTTGGAGGACTGGCCTAATTATGCCACAAGGCTGTCCTTCCCACAGTCTTGATCATTCTTACCAGCTTTGTTCACGACCTAACTGGTCAACCTTATCTTAATAGTCTAATCTCAATGTCATCAAGTGCTTTTCTTGCCCTAGTTCTCTGCCCTATTTGATCTCATTTTGTTTCCAGCTGTTGCTCATTAAGTTTCTCCAAGATCAGTTTCTGTGAGATGATCAGATAATAACTACAGCAGGTAAAGGAAGTGGGCTGAGGGCAGCCCACGTCTCCATTGCCCCCATCTTCTTTCTTTTTAGCTTACACGGAATAGCACTGAAGCAGTTAGGAAATTTAAACTGCCATCTCAGGAAAGCCAACTTGATTTCTGCCTAGGAACAGGAAGTAGGATTTCTTGCCTATGGCATTGTTATTGTCTCAAGTGCCTACTCATTTAAGAGACAACCCGTCTTCTTGGTTAAGTCATTTTTTTAATATATAATTGTTTTTTATTCATCTAAGTTGGGCACTTTTTAAAAATTTTATTTTATTATGTTAATCACCATATATTACGTCATTAGTTTCTGAGGTAGTGTTCCATGATTCATTGTTTGCGTAAAGCACCCAGTGCTCCATTCAATATGGGCCCTCTTTAATACCCATCACCAGGCTAACCCATCCCCCCACCCCCTCCCCTCTAGGACCCTCAGTTTGTTTCTCAGAGTCCATAGTCTCTCATGGTTCATCTCCCCCTGTGACTTCCCCCCCCTTCATTTTTCCCTTCCTACTATTTTCTTCTTCTTTTCTTTTCTTTTCTTTTTTTTTAACATATAATGTATTATTTGTTTCAGGGGTACAGGTCTGTGATTCAATAGTCTTAGACAATTCACAGCGCTCCCCAATGTCCATCACCCAGCCACCTCATCCCTCCACCCCCCACCACTATAAGATGGGCACTTTTTAACAGGTGGGCTCCCTTCCCACACATGGCCTGGTAATATGCTTAATGTACAGCAGGGGTTGGAACTCTCAAACTCCTGCATGAAGTCCAAGAACAGCCAGGGAAAGAGGAAAAATGAGAGATACTGCTAGGGGATACTTCGGTGGCAGGGAAGAGACACATCTGGAAACCTTGTGAGACTACCATTGCTCCTGCTTTTGTTCAGGGTAATGAGTACTTTTTTTAGGTATCTGCTACATGCTGTGGGCATGGCTAGGAGGTAGAGACACAGAGGTGATGAAGAAAAGGTATGTGTCCTCACAAAGTTCAGCAGTGAGTGAAGGAGACGGAGGCATATGGGCAAGGAGGTGGGCAAGGAGGTGGCTGAGTCTGTCTGTGCGTTAGGGACACTCTCAGGGATGAAGAGTAGAAATAGCTGGTCCAATGGAGAATAAAGGAAGCAACTGCTCCTTTGGGCTGACATTGGGTTTTCTTCTCACTCATCACCACCCAGTGTTATATCAATCTGACAGTGTGCTCGAGGAAACAAGAAATTCTCATGGGATGGTGAAATTTCCAAAGGCCTTTAACCATCTAGAGTTGTTCCTCCAAAGAGGCTGAGAGCGCATCAATCTGTCATTGGAATCTGCTGGAGACCTGCTGTCCAGCCTAGAGGAATTGGCAATTAGTCTCTTCCAGAAATCTTATGATCTGAAACTGTGCCCCTGGTTGAAATGAGAACTGAATCCCGAGAATAATATTCCTGGGAATATACATACACGATAAAAATAAAGCAAATAGATGAATAAGTCTATGGCCAGACTGAAGTTTTTCCCTGAAATATGCTTTTGGATTAGCTGGACTTTGCTGTTCAGATTTTTCTTCCTGGAAATATTTTGGAATCATTGCTTCAAATGTTTTATGTTCATACTTGGCCAAAATTATATTATTAAACTAATTAATTTGAAACAATTTAAATGTAGTTGGGTAACTAAACAGAATCGATCCTATACCGATTAGTTAACATCACACTAAATGTAAGGATATGAAGTAAAATACATTTTTGAATAATGCCTTTGTAAAGCCTACTACAAAAAAGGTCACTCAACTTGATACCCTTCTTTTTTGGAAGATCTCAAAACAAAACAATGCTTAAAACCTACAAATTTATATTTTATGTTATAAATATCAGTGTTCTAGTTTGATACCACACATAAAACACCTATCAGGTAATGGGTTCAATTCTGGGTGCTAGACTGTAGATGTAAATAGCATGGGCCACTTTCCTTCTAACAGCTCAATGGTAGTAAGGTGGGCAGACCTGCAAACACCCACTCACGAAGTCCTGTGATCACTGCTGCACAAATGGCATGTATGGAGTATTTAAGGAGTCCAGAATGGGAAGTGACTACTCATCAGAAGGAGGTATGGGCAGAGATGGCAGTGGGCTAGGGCTTTGAATTGTAAGTAGAAAGCAGTTTGATATGATCAGGTCCACATTATCTATCAAGGAAAAGAGAATAAAAAAATGTTATAACTTTATTTAAAAATAACTTTTGGTATAATGATTAGTAGTATGCTGTACTTCATCAGTTTGGAATACAATATAAAGAGACATTTATTTCAATTATGCTTCTGATTCCCCTCCTTTCCCAGGAGGGAAGTTTGCACATGTAAACTCAACTGGTATTCATTGAGCTCTTACTCCAGGCCAGACACCGGTCAGACACTGGGGATAGAGACAATGGCCTGCTTTTACAGAGTTTGCATACTAGTTGGGAGAAGCAGTGAATAACCCAGCAAACCAGCAGTCTGACCAATAAACAGACATCAAATAAATAACAAGGAAAGTGTAAGAGCTATGCCAGAATTAAATTTGGGTGATGTGATGAACAAGGACAGGGTAGTCAGGCAGGGTTTCTGAGGGCAGGGGATTGGAGCTGAGGTCTGAATGACCACTTCCAGAAGGAAAGCTCTCTTGGCTGGAATACATGAGTGAGGGTGAAAGAGACAGGGAGCAGGGACAGTCCTGCAGCGCCTGGTGGCAGTTTGGATTTTGGTGTTGTTGTGATGCAAAATTGTTAGCACCTTATAGGTAGGGGAGTGGTGTGATCTGATGAATAGTTTAAGAGCTTCAACTGTATGGAGGACAGATCTAGCTGCAAGATTGGAAACAGGGTGAGTAGCTAGGAGCTTTGATGGTGGCCTAGGTGAGACTCAAAAAGGACTTGGAAAGTGTTCGTTCACCCATGGTGATATGTTTGTGATGTGGCACTGATTAGACCTGGATAAGGTATGGGAGGGGAATTGGAAATGACTTCTAGGTGGTCCCACCGATACTACAATGCTGTCAAAGGCTCTGAAACATTGTGGTCTCAGAGATTTCCAGGTTACCCTATCCAGTCAGGCCAATGGTATTTCCTGGATGCTTCCTCTCTTGATACCAACTTGCTCCAAGCAAAGAAACTATCTTCATCTTCAACAATCCAAATGCCCAACTAAACCACAGTATACGTTGCAGATATTATTGAGAATTTCAAGTTTCAACACGGTTACCATCTTATCAGATTCAGAGTTCCTGTCTGAAGACCAGGTCCTGGGGTTAGCTTTCTCTCCTGGACCAAATGGAAATCTTTGTTCTCCTAATTCAGAGTCCAATTACCCCTGCATTACCCCTTCTCCGCCTGTCATAGATGACATTTCATCTCCCCTTGGTTCTGGATGATTAACAGGGACAAATTCTTTGCTTGCATGAGAATCTTATATGCGTCCATCTACAACATACAGTTAGAATTTCTCCACCAAGAAACAGCAATGAAAATAGTAGATCCAAAGCCTTGATGATTTATCCAAAAAAACTTTTTGCAAAGTAGTTAGAGCCCAATTTACATACATATTTGTGGGCAAGCATTATTTAATAATAAAGTGTGTTCATATTTTCATTATAAAACCCAACATTTAACACTATTCAGCATATATATATATATATATATAATCGGTTTATGGCCACTTTGTTAAATTCTCCAAGAGTAATGGGTAAGAATTTGCTTTATTTTACACTTTTCACTAAATAAAGCTTTTATTTAATGGTGTTCTCAATTTGATTTGATTTGGGACAAAGAGATTCTTCTCTAAAAGTAATGGTTTCTCAATCCTCAGAAGCCAATTCTAACAAGATCTTTGGCAATTTTCCACAAATAAAACAATAAATCAATTTAAAATTTCCTTTGATTGCTCTTCCACTTATAATTGCTATACCACCATCAGAAAAGGAAGACAGTATTTTATATGAAGAGTTGAGTTTTTAGTGATAAGTGGGGATTATGTCTTTCAGATGTGATCCAGAGAAGTGCTTTGTTGAAGATCCGAGGGGGTGGGCGATTGCCCGGGAACTGGTACATTAAAATCACCCGAGGATATTTTTCTAGTAGATGTGGCTCTCTATCTTGCTTGAGAAACCACTCATTTATAGTCAGCAGCATAATATAAAAGACACAAGCACATTTAATTGTGCAAAACCAGCTTTATAAATTCTGATCATGGAAGAATGAGTCTTGGAACCGAGGCACCAATTGGTGTACGTGTGACACATAATTTATAGAATAACTTATTTTGATAGTGACTTATATGTAGACCTCAACTATGTTAGAAATGGAGTTTCTTAGAAATAGAAGTCATCTTTGCACATGTTATGCCTTTTGGATATGGTAGACAACTAAAATATTCTTTTGTTTTTTAAAGATTTATTTACTTATTTTTGAGAGAGGGCGGGAACTCTTGGGCACATATGGTGTGGGGGGTGGAGGGGGTAAGGGGCAGAGGGAGAGAAAGTCAATCAGACCCCATGCTGAGCATGGAGTCCAATGATGGATTCCATCCCAGGAAACCAGGAGTAGAACACTTAACCAACTGAGCCACCCAGGAGTCCCCTAAAACATTCTTAATAATTTCAAATAATGTGCTTCCCTGAAGAATAAGGAATATTCACATACCAACTTTAAAATGAAAGGTTCTCAGTTCTTTAATCTTTCATTTTCCTTGGATGTTGGCTATCACCTATCTTAAAACAGGATCTCAAAACAAAAAAACGGGGAGGTGATGGGAAAGAAGTCCTCCAGGGATAATAATGATGTTACTGAGGAGAGACAGATGGCTCTCAGGTATGGTTTCTCAAGCCCACTGGAACATGTTCTGCCTTTTCCTCCCTCCTTCCTTTTCCATTATATTCAGCCTGTCCTCCTTTGTCTGTTTCACTTTCTCACACACAATCACCTTTCACAAATTGAAAAATAAGAAATACCACCGGGTTTGAGAGACTCTGATGTGAAATATTGCAAATGGTCGCAGCAAATTCTCTGTGCCATGAAAAAAGACCTTTAGAGAGAATAACTTTGTGAAAAATATGAAGAAATGAGAAAATACACTTGAAAAGAACGTACCTTTGTTTATTACCATGACCTGAGTACCCTGGGTCTTTCATTTTTTAAAATAGTTCTCAAAGGAATCTCATAGTAGCATTCATTCAGCAGACAAAATTCTTCACACATACATTCCATTTGTCACTTGCCCCAAGTATGTTTCCATCAAAGGCTCCATAAGCTACCTTACCACTTAATCTAACTATCTAATTTCAGAACTTCATTTCATTTAGGGATACAGATAAGGTAGTCCAGATAAGGTTTCTGGATTTCTCTATCCATTTTTACTTGTTTCAGCTCCTGATTCTTAGGCACAATTACACCCTCTGGCTCATTCTTCTAGTAGTTAAAGCAAGATGCTACTTCTCATCTGAGAGGCCAGCTGTCCAGGAAGCCAACCTGTTGACTCTTACAGAGATCCTTGTTCTAGATTCTGGCTTTGAATCCCCACCCACTTAACTCTCTGACCTTGCCTTTTTGTTTCTAGTATATGTGCTCCAGTATTCTTGGTATCCTTCCCCATTGCCACACCATGTACTTAGTTAAGCACTTGATTCCTAGCAGAAAATTACTTTGCTCAAAGCTCGGCGCTCTGCTTGTACAAGAAAACCATGCTAGAATTGTTTCTCTAGGTACACAGGTCGATTTGATTTTTACTGTGGCTCCCAGTTCCCCCAAGCAGTTCTTGCTTTGTCCGTGAATCACATATAAAGGCTCCCAAGGCAGGGACTCTATCCATATTTTCCAAAAGAAGTTTTGAAAACCTCCCTCATCTTTCAGCACAAAACACTACATGCAAGGGAAGCTTCATTTTGTCTCTTATTTAAAACAGAGAAAAATGATTTTTTTCAAACCAAATTTGTTCTCTTGAAGTTCATTTCCTCTGTTAATTTTTGATGATACATGTTTATTTATAATTTAAAAATGAGAGGAGAGTACATAATACTGTGGGGCAAGTTTAAAACACCACCATTGTGTTCCCAAGTGCTTTCTAAGCCTTCTTTATTATTAATACTTGAGGTCTCTAAATTGATGTTACGGATGCCATATTTCTGTGAGAGCAAACTTACCTGGGGTAAAATCCTTAACATCTGACTTCATGGGCCTCACAAAGTGAAGAGCCAGGTGAAAAGCCCAGTGAATCACAGCATGCCTGTGGTACTGTGTCAACAAAATGTGGTCTAGCTGGCTTCTGCTTACACACTCTTCCTCTGGTGCAAATGGACATGATGATGCCATTCTAGCTGCAAGGCCAGGCAGTTGTATGATAAAGAGCATTCATGACTATTTTAATCTCCTTAGACAGCAACTCCACATAGTCACTCCAACATCTGGATAAAAAAAGACATTCCGGACTGTTTTTCATTGCCAAGGGAAGGATTTGGGGTCATTCCACTTAAATCATAGAGGTATCTTGAGGTCAGGGATAAAGAGGTGATAAGTCAAACTTCTTTCTAGTTTGCCGAAGTTCTGAATACAGTAAATCCAGGGATGCCAATCCATGGGCTCAATAATCTGAAGGGATCCAAAAGACTTTAGAATAAGCAAATTATTTTCTAATATTTCATTGCCTCCCTCCTCTCAGGCAAAATAGGATAACTAATACAAAAGTTGTTGCCCATCAAAAGTCCAACTCCTTCATAGAAATTCTCTGGTATGCTAGCCCCAAAGGTTTAGGATTCTAAAGACATTTAGAGAACCGTAAAGTTTGGTAGTCTATAATCAAGTGGGTTGAAATAGTGTTTAACTACACTAGTAACATAACTCTACAAATTTACAGTAATCCTTCTATAGACTTCTGTGTAGACAGAATCCTTTAAACTATTTTGCATATTACAAAGGATTTATCACAATTAAATGACGTAAAAATGCATTTAAATTTTGGCAGATGACATACAGTAACCTTGCCTTTAAGACAGTTGATTTTTAATTTGTATCTTAAAAAAAATTCAGGCTACCTGGAACTTTTCAGGTTCCCTGGAAATAGATAAATGGGAAGTACGTTAATCAGCTCTAAATCTGCTTTCCCTTAGACTCTCCCCCCAACTCAAAAACAAAAACAAAACCCTGAAAAAACAAATTCTGTTGCCAATATTTTCTAGTTTTATAACACACTTAGTAACATAGCTAAATGAATTTAAGTCTTCATTGAGCATATTTATCGAAGATGACTGGAAGGATAAATGAGATTTCAAAGGAGTGATGTTTGCTCTGCTTTCTAAAGCTCAGGCCTCTGATCCATGGTATTCTCATTAAGCTATACTGTCACTGCAGTCCAGGGAAATTTGCCCCAGACTTGATAAGGAAACTGAGTTCTACCTGAGGTCCTCTTCCCCAGAAAAGTTGTTCCATGACAACAAAGGGTCGAGGAGTAGCAGAAGGAGGTGAGGTGTAGAAGAAGAGCAGTTAGTGCCCTTGAGAGTCTAAGAAGATTCAATCTTCTTTGGGCCCTTACGTGTGATGGCAGGATGGGGCTAGGGCCGTGCTGAGAAGGAGAATTCAGGATGGTCAGAGATGGGTCGTTCTGGGGTATGGGTGAGGACAAGGGACAAACAGGTGGATTACTACTGATGTACCCCCAGAATCTCAAAACTACATCTGTGACAAAGAAGCCCACTTTTCTCCATATCAAAGGAGCACAGAAATGCTAGAGAAAGAGATTGTTCATTTACATGCCTTCCACTAAAATTCTTCAAAGTCCAAGGGGCTCTGTGTGTGTGGCCTTCCAGAAAAAAAGCAATGTGGTTAAATTTGAGAGCCAAAACAGGCTAATGGTGGTCAGATAAGCTCTCTGGGAGACAAAAACAACACATAAAACAAGATGAGATTCAAAAGGATCTTGATACTCTCATCCTAGAAGATCAACAGTAAAAGGTGAACCTGAAAAAAAACAGGAAATTTGGATCAGTTCAGATGCATCTCAAAGGTTAAATGCCTCAATAGTGTTAACTCTCCAACTTAAAGACAGTTTCTCATAAAACATCAGGAATGTTTTCCCCTTAAGATTAGCAAAAATAACCTATTTTTTGAACTGTACCTCTAATTTAGGCTTGGGTCCAGAAGATGAATCATCTGTCTACGTATTTAGGTTTTTGATCAAGGCCTGTAATTCATCACAGACCTGTGTTCTCCTTTCTTAAGACCTGTTAGCACCATGGCTCCTGGCTGGGAGGCTTGAGTATCACTATTCAGCCATTTCTGTCCTTAATGACATCCCAGGCTGGGCTAGGCATATAGTTACTCAACTGCTGGGTTTCACTGCAGGAAGGGGGTCCATTTTAGGGGAGAGTGAATTGAGGCTCCGGTCTAATTTGTTGAATAGGTTGTAAACAGCTTTGGATATTTCAGGACAAAAGACTGCATTTAAAGGTAAGATGTTATTATAAAGAGTGGTAATAAGAATAATAACAGTGATTAGTGTTCTAATAAAATACAAACAAAGGAAATGAGTACACGTATCTTTAATAGTCTGAGGTTAACACAACAAACCAAACAAAATAACGAAGTGAAACCAGCTTTTTATTACTTCTTTAGAGTTGACAATGTCTTGCCCACTGAAGATATTTGTCTTTGCAGGAGGCTATGTGAAAGCTGCCTTAATAATAAAAGAATCAAAAAAATAATAACCAAATAATACCTTTATTCCTTCAATACATTTAAATCTAACTTTAGCATTTAATGAAAGGAAAGAATAGTTTGGTTATACTGTGTAAACCAGCATGCTGTCAATTGCCAAGAAAAAAAAGTACTTTTAGCCAGTTCTTCCTCTCCTGATGGAGCACAAAAGGGTGGTGGTACGAGGTTAGGAAGGATTCTCTGGGCACGTGGATTGTAGCTGACCCTCTTCTCTTGCAAGTCCTTCTCTTTAATGTGAGATTTGGAAAACTTGGCTTGCCTTGGGTGACAGACAAGGAGCTAGAAAAGAGCTTCTAATTCCAGAGGTGGGTTCAGAAGGCAATGGAAGAAACCCAGGTGTTGATATTCCCTAAGGCAGAGACTACACTGTGGAAGTGATCTCAAAAGATGATACAGATAAGCCGGTAATAACTATGCGTGTCTGCCATAAATTAAGGGGCTTTTCCAACTCCCAAGTCTCCTTCCTATGACACAGAAGTATTTGAGTGCGTGCGTGTGTGTGTGTGTGTGTGTGTGTGTGTGTGTGTGTGTGTGTGTTTGTGGTTTCTTTTGTCCACATTACCACATATTCCAACGGACAATACCAACAGGAAATGCAGAGGGTGAGTGTCTGGAGATGACCCTGGCGTTTGACCCAGCAAAGCTCCCGGAAGTAGGAACCTCTTCCAGGAAGGAGGGGGCTCGGAAACACCCCGCTGCTGTATTATTCTGTTTCTAAAGGGCTGTCCTTGAAACCTGTAAGGGCTTTCGTTTTCTCCTGGGAGAAAGAAGTAGTAATTAGACAAAGCAATTCTTGACTCATGGTTTAATATTGCTCCAGAAAGGAATTAGAAATTATTTTCTTCTTGGGGCGCCTGGATGGCTCAGTCAGTTGAGTGTCAGACTCTTGGTTTCTGCTCAGGTCCTGATCTCAGGGTCCTGGGATCACTCTGTGTTGGGCTCCACGCTCAGTGCAAAGTCTGCTTGTCCCTTTCCCTCCCCCTCTGCTCCTCCCCCTGGCATGAGTGCATGTGTGCTCTCTCTCAAATAATAATTTTTTTAAAAAATTTTTTCTTCTCATACATGTATGGTTTGGCTCACAACTAAATGTGTATATAAGGTGATAAGGTGGATTTGCTGTGTTTATTGTAATGGGAGTTTTCCCTCTGCCTTAGATAGGTACTTCAGTTGATAGAAAGTTACAAGTTGAAGGGAATTCTCTATCAAAAGAACAGAGATAAGCATATCTATTATGTTTACAAATTCATTTATTCATGCAGCAAACACTTAACTGAATCCTTAATAATAGTTCAAAAATTAAATAGGTCTGCATAATTCTAAGCCATATCTTATTTGAACTCTGCTAAGATTATGTTACTGATCACTATGACATATGAAGTTGAGTTCTAGGAACAAAGTAAAAAATTTGTGGCCAGTATTTTTTGAGTAATTTCTCTTTTACGATCGCTGTTCTGTCCCTTGATGTATATTGTTTCATCCATCCTCATTTAGTAGTGGTGCCCATCATTACCTCTGTTGTAGAGATGAAGGACTTGGGCTTAGAGAGGTGGTGTCTGTTGCTCAGGCTGCCAAAACTAAGAACCACAGATGGGTGGCTTAAACGACAGTTTGTTAGTTTCTCAAGTTCGGGAAGCTGAAAGTCTGAGATCGAGGTGTCAGCGGGGCTGGTTTCTTCTGAGGACTTTCTCCTTGGCTTGTAGATGGCCATCTTCTCTCTGTGTCAACACATCATCTTCCTTCTGTATGTGCCTGGGTCCAAATTTCCTCTTCTTAATAGGATGCTAGTCTCAGTGGATTAGGGTCTGCCCTAACGACCTCATTTTTGCTTTTGCCTCTTTAAAGACCCTATCTCCGGGGCTGCCTGGGTGGCTCAGTCGTTAAGCGTCTGCCTTCGGCTTTAGGTCATGATCCCAGGGTCCTGGGATCAAACGCCGCATCGGGCTCCCTGCTCAGCCAGGAGCCTGCTTCTCCCTCTCCTGCTCCCCCTGCTTGTGTTCCCTCTCTAGCTGTCTCTGTTTCTGTGTCAAGTAAATAAATAAAATCTTTAAAAAGAGGGAAAAAAAATAAAGACCCTGTCTCCAGGTGTAGTCCCATTCTGAGGTACTGGTGGTTCAGGCATCAACATCTGAATTTGGGGTAGTTGGTGGGGAGTTCATAATTTAGCCCTTAACAGAGGTTAAACTAAGTTTCTCAAGATCACATAGAAAGCAAGTGGTTCAGCCGGGATGTGAATTTCCTCATGCCCTCTTTGTTAGCCTTAGGATGACTTCACATAATAGTGCTTCTCCTATTTCCCTAGTTCATGTCCTTACTGATCACCTAGTATGCAGCAGACTGTGCTGAGGGTGCTGAGGCCAGAGCCATGAGCAAGATTCCCAGACTCCCTCTCGTTCTTTCATTCGTTCATTCATTCATTCGTCAGAGTAAGAGAGAGAGGAGACAAGCAGGGGGATTGGCAGGCAGACGGAGAAGCAGGCTCCCTGCTTAGCAAGGAACCCGATGTGGGACTCGATCCCAGGACCCTGGGATCATGACCTGAGCTGAAGGCAGACGCTTAACGACTGAGCCACCCAGGTGTCCGCCCTGCCCCGCCCCCCCCACCGCCAGACTCTTGATGAAGCCTGCTGTGGTCAAGGAAGAGGCAGGTAACAAATGAAACACCAAACACACAAGGTAATTACACCAATGTAGTAAGTGTCATAAAGGAAATAAACAGGACAATGGGATAAAACCTAACTAGGTGGGATGAGGGAGTGGGAGGCTAGTTTTGAGAGGAGGGTCCCACAGCATTCTCTGGGAAGCTAATCTTCAGAATGAGACCTGAAGCAGAGGGTGGAGATCTGTTTTTGTGTAAGTCACTTCCCAGAACTGCCCAACATAGGTGCTAGGACAGAGTCATGTCTCTGCAAAGCAGAGAAGATGTGAGCATCGGAGTGGAAAACACTGGGAGTCACTGTGTGGAAGAGTGGGAGGCAGAAGACATGGGCCCTCCTCTAAGCTTCCGCACCTCCTAGCTGTCTGACCTGGAAGGTCACTCTCCAGCTGAGCCTCAGCTTCTTCTGATGGGGAGCGGGGAATATCAGTCACACACGGCACACACCCTGCCTTGGCCCAGAGCTTGTCACAGTGCCCAAGAGAGGTAATACCCATGAAAGCACTTTTGAGACTGAAAAATACTATGTAAATAAATGTGGTGCCACAGAGAAGTCCTGCAGCCATTGTCCTAACATGTAGATCTACCTGTATGTTTTTTTCTTCCAACTCGTACCTAAATGAAATCCCGACTCAAAGCCAATTACTGTATGAAGTGATTAAACTCATTGGCCACAGCAAAATATCCAAGAAGGTAAGTAGGGCATTGCCCTTCATTCATTAAACACTCAGAGTGAATTAGTTATTTTTTGTTTATAGAGAGACTTGCAGAGCTTAATGCATTCCCTTTGAGAACTGACCAGGCATGACCAGGAGTACCCTGCTTGGCCTGCACAGGGTCTGGCCGGGGCTTGATTTAGAGGAGGGTCCACAGAGCTGTGTGGGAGAAGTGGGAGGGGGTAAGTCTCTGTCACTTTCTGCTTTTCATAGCTAAGACCCCCTGAGGCACATGGAAATATGCCTTGACAACCAGGACACTTTTACCATAATGGGGAAACTTCAGAACTTGGGAAAATTAGTTTCTGTTGTTTAAGCCACCCAGTTTGTGGTAATTTGTTACAGAGGCTCTAGCAAACTGATCCAATCTCCCCAAGCCTTATTTCTTCATCATAAAACAGGGAAAATAACGGGCACCACTATTAAGTGAGGACTGTTGAGATAATATATAAAGGGACATAACATAGGGACAATAAGAGAGAAATTCTCAAAAATACTGGCTACAAATTTTCTACTTTCTTTCTAGAATGTAACTCCTTCATATGTCGTAGTTGTCAGCATGATAATCTTGACAGAAATAGGAAATGGTTTAGAATCATGCACACCTATATAATTGTGAAGTAGCACCATGACCACCATTATTAAGCATTAAGTAAATGTCTCCTTGAGGGGAGACAGCAGCAGGTACACAACCATCAGGCTCTGTCCGGCCTCCACGTCTCTATGCACGCTGTTCCTTTTGCTTGGAACGCTCTTTTCACAGGTCTTTGCGGGACAGGTTTCTTCCCACCACTTCCTTCCCATCTCAAATATGACTCATCAGAAAAGGCTTCTCTGACCACCTGGTTTACCTCCTTGAGCCAAATCACCTTCTACTAGCTCGCCCTCCTCTGTTGTCTTCACATCACTTAGCACTCTAAATGTATCTCAAATATTATTCCTTTACTGTCTAGTATCTGTTTTATCCCATGACACACCAAACTCTGTGAGAGCAGGGACCCCAGTGTATTCATCATTCTCTCCCAGTGCTTGGATCAGAATAGTTGGTCAATAGTCACCGAATCAAGGAAGGGATGATGGCATGGGGGAAACTATTCGAGGTAAAGCTGAGGCCAGGGATTGATCCTGTGCAGAGTAGAACATTACCTAAATTACATTCTGTCCTTGGGCTCCACGGGACACGGTGCCCTTGGGAGCAGAGGTAGTGAGGTATAGAAAAGACAGTAGATAACAGGAAATCAGGTAGGCCTGGGTTCACCACCCAGATTTGGCCTATTTGGGTATACTCCATTGAGGATGTCACTCAACCTCTACAAGCCTCACTCTCCCATAAAAGACTGGAAATACTACCTCAGTGCAGAATGGTTGAAAAGATTAAATGAAGCAATGTTTCCAAAGCACATGGCAAACAGAAGATCAGTAAATGGCATCAATTATTTTTAATAAAGAAACGTAAAGGGCAAGCCACCCGTCTTTTGACGTAGTAAAAGGAATTGAAGGGAAGTGTAAAAAAAACCAAAACTAAACTAAAAGCCACTTTGACAGTTTAATGCAAAGAGCTAGTGGATCCTACGCCACCTGGGGAATAGAGATTAGATTTCTAATTGCCTGGCCCTGAGGATCCTCCTTTGTCCTACTGGCCTCCCTCAGACCACAGTGCAACTACACCTGAGGGCCACAGTGATTCTTTGATCAGCAGGAGCATTTTCATACTAATGAAAAATTCCTAATTTTAAGAAGAAAGCTATTGAAAGAGATGAATATTTAATTCCCTAATATTACTATCTGGAAAAGAGAGCTTTAAAAGAGCCCAAAGGTGTATGTCAGCAGCATCCGTCTCCTTTAGTCAAGCTGCCGTGACATCCTTCATCTGTAACTTAAGGGAGGGAGAGGACTCCATGCACCTGTGTTGATGGATGCTGATTTCAGCAGGCTCCCCCGGGGGTAGCACCGGCATGAAGGATGTGTCCAGGAAGTGTGCAGGTGTTCCTCCCGCTCTATTCATGTTTGCTAAGTGGTGACAAGTCATTTTCCCACGAGTGGCCGCCTCGTCCTTTCTCGGACTTCTGAATCATGAAAGGCTTGGGGCCATTTTCCCAGCAGGAGCAGTCGCCCAGGAAAGACTAGGTGCCTGAGCATCCTCTCCCTGTGGCCTCATCCTTTCTGAAACAGGCCCAAGAAAAAGACACCAGGAGGCACGTTGATGAGAGTAAATGGTGAAGAACAGCGGAATATGCATTAGAGCTGAGTGCACACTACAAGAATAATTAATATAGTTGTTTAACTTCATTCTAGAACTAGCTCAGTCTTTGGCCTGCTTTGTCTAAAGAGAGAAGTCTGATTATTTGCTCTCTGAAAAGAGGTGACTGGACTTTTCTGAAGAGCTCTGGGTTCCCCATCTGGAGGAACCTTCCACTCTTTCTTACCCTCCACCCTCCTTCCCTCACATAGTAGGGATCCTTTGGAGTCTCACGAATGATGCTTTTCTCTTTCCGTAGAGCACTTGAGTAAAAACAGAAGAAAAAAAAAAGTTGATTTTCCATCTTCCTCTGAAAGTAAAGAGATTGGAGACAAAAATATCTGGGTCCTACATCCAACATCTCAAGTCCTCCATTCTTCTGCCCAAGGATTACTTCCAAGAGAAAGTACTCATCTTCCAACTTGGGTCCAGTCTTTTGAAAGCAAATTTTAAAATACCACTTCCTTTCCTTAAACTGCTCACTCACTACCCAATGTCCTCCAAATGAAGGTCAAACACCAAAACTCCACTAAGAAGTCTCCTTCTAATCTAGGCCTGTGTGCTGCTTCTTACACCCCAACCACAAAACTGGTCATGTTTTCTGTTTTGGGCCCTTGCAGGTGCTGCTAACACTTAACACACTGATTCTGAATTGTGGAAATCTTCTGAGACACCATGTCCTAGACAGACTGCTTGGGAATCTCTGGGCTTTCCAGAGTGAAAGCTTTCTAGGTGACTTTAAAGTGTAGCCAGTATTCACGGCCACCAGCCCAGATTCTCAGCATTAGCTGCACATTAAAGTTCTCTGGGGAACTTTAAACTCCCAGTGCCTAGCCTACACTCAGACCCATTACATCAGAATCTGCATTCATGGGCCTCAGGTACCAGTTATTTTTTTTTTTTTTTAAGCTCCCCAGGTATGTGTGGTTTTGAGAAGTACTAGCCTTGAGGGTTCTTTGCTACAATTTCTGGAGAACTTCCACTCATTCTCTAGGTCTTAGCCTAGATGGAACTTTCTGAGAAGCCTTCCCTGAATCAGATGCTCCTCCTCAATATTTACAGAATGAAAGCCCTTGTGCAGTGACAACTTGGCAGGGCTCCCTGTGGATTCATCTGTGTCCCCATCATTCAGTGAGCCCCTCGAGGGTGAGGACCATGTAGAGCCCTCAACATCTAGGGCAGGAATTGTCACAGTAAACATGCAGCCCTGAGCAGCGTGTCCTCTGTGCTGGGAACTGTGTTAGTAACCCCAAAGGGTTTCTGTTCTCACAGAGTTTCCAGTGCATTCTCAAAATATCCCCATTTTCTCATCCTTTCTAAAGGCAAAATGTGGCAGCAATCTTCCAACTTACTTCTCTGCCCCAGAAGCCTAGTACAGATGTCCTTGAGATATAACATAGCCCTGCCTAGCTCCTAGTTCTACAGGGAAGGCCTCCAACAGAAGGATCTCCTATGAGAAATATTTCCAATTCTTTTTTTTATGGTAATCACCATACATTAATTACATCATTAGTTTTTGATGTAGAGTTCCATGATTCTTTGTTTGCGTATAACACCCAGTGCTCCATGCAGAACGTGCCCTCTTTAGTAACCCATCACCAGACTAACCCATCCCCCTACCCCCCCTCCCCTCTAGAACCCTCAGTTTGTTTTTCAGAGTCCATAGTCTCTCATGGTTCGTCTCCCCCTCCGATTTCCCCCCCTTCATTCTTCCCCTCCTGCTATCTTCTTTTTTTTTTCTTAACATATTATTTGTTTCAGAGGTACTGTGATTCAACAGTCTTGCACAATTCACAGCACTCACCATAGCACATACCCTCCCCAATGTCCATCACCCAGCCACCCCATCCCTCCCACCCCCTACCAATTCTAAGAACACTGTTCTCATCCTGTTAGATCTCCAAATAAAATATCAAAAAGTGGGAACACCGGGTAGGAATAATACAGAAAGACTAATTTTTAGCACAGATTCTGGACACACCCATTCCAGTTTAAATCATCAGTATGAACAGAAGCAGACTTCATCTAGAAGGTTCTAAATGCAACCTCAAAACAGCTGAATTAAGGAGACACGGTTGGAGTTGCTGATGCCACTGTATATGAAAATGGAAAGATTGCCACAGCAAGAAGATACTGAGTTTGAGTCTAATAGGAATTGTCCATATGTTCTTACTTTTAATCCCTGCAACAAAAGGCTCATTTTCAGTCATTGTAGGACCGTACAGTGGGTCTTGATTCAAGTCCTAGCTTTGCCACTGGCTATGTCAGCTTGGGAAAGTTAATGATCTTCTCTGGACCTCAGTCTCCTCCTCTGTTAAATGTGGACAACCAGGTTATCCATCTCCCAGGGTTGTTGTGATGATGAAATGCGATTGTGCAAGTAAAGTACAGAGCACAGTGTCTGGCCTGTAGTGATTTAACAGTAAATATCTGCTATTGTTATTAAATTCTCCAGCCAAAAGTGGGACAACTAGGAATGAACTGCTTTCAGCACTAACTGAGCTAAGACACAGAGCAGGGATTTCACTGGAGATTGCGCCCTCACATCCATGGTGATGCATATTCAGATGGAGGCATCACAGAATCACAAGCTAGACAAGCTTTACCACCATTCTTCACTATTATTCAGTCCTAGATTTTCATCCTCGCCCTTTTAAAGGACTTTCCATGAATACCCAACCGCACTTTTCATTTCCTGCTTGCTTCATTGCTTTCCTTTTCCTTTCCTACTTATATCTGAACAGGTATGAAGAGCAAAACTCTGAAGATGTTTTGTCATTCTTAAACATTAGATCCAAGGACTTTCAGGTTCCAGCAGTTTCATTTCTTTTCTTTTTTCTTTCTTTCTTTCTTTAATTCAATTAATTAACATATAATGTATTACTGGTTTCAGAGGTAGTGGTCAGAGATTCATCAGCCTTTTTTTTTTAAGATTTTATTTATTTATTTGACAGAGAAAGAGATAGTGGGAGAGGGAACATAAGCAGAGGGAGTGAGAGAGGGAGAAGCAGGCTCCTGGCTAAGCAGGGAGCCCGATGTGGGGCTCGATCCCAGGACCCTGGGACCATGACCTGAGCCGAAGGCAGACGCTTAACGACTGAGCCACCCAGGTGCCCCAGAGGTTCATCAGTCTTATTTGCTACCCAGTGCTCATTACCTCACGTGCCCTCCTTAATGTCCATCACCCAGTTCCCCCATCCCCCCCACCCCGCCCCTCCAGCAACCCTCAGTTTGTTTCCTATGATTAAGAGTCCCTTATGGTTTGTCTCCCTCTCTGGTTTCGTCTTGTTTTATTTTTTTAATCACTATCCTCGTACCATCAGTATAGCTGAATTTCTCTCAGATTAGTATTTATGGAACTCCTTTTTAAGTAAATGGAAATGGATAACTAATCAAGGAATTATTATGAGTTTAATGAAGCTCTTCAGAGTAGAAAATATTAGGGTCTGTTAGGATTTTTAAATTAACTTCAGCTTCGTAAATAGGAAGTAATTTTCTATCACTGTAAATGGGCTCCTATTTAAGTTGGAAGTATTTGGTGAAAGATTATTTTGGAGAGAGAATTGGGTGGAATATGCGTTAGGAAAGGGGACAATGTGTTTTGAAGGGACCAGCAGTGTGTCTGTGTCAGGGGAGTGACTGCTAACTTTCTGTGTCAGGAAATCCCTATGAAAATGTATGAGTCCGTGGGAAATTGTTACATTACGAATTTCCTAAGGCCAAAAACTGTGGGTGGCAATAATAACTCAGGTCTAATAAAATCATAATTCTCCCAAAGGATCAGAAAACTGGACATCTACAATGTCATCTTTAATTTCTTCTTACGACTTCTTCCTTCTGTGTTGGCAAGATATTTGTGCTGCAAGTCATCTTGCCTCCTCTAAACAAAATCATCTCTCCAAATATTCACCATATGTGAGTAGTTCTCTACCCAAGCTGGCCTAGTTGGTACTCTGACAGTCCCTGCTGAGAACTCTGCTGCCTGAAATACAACATCCAGCCTGTGGTCCAAGTTCCCAGGAACAAGATGGTAGGGAAGAGGACCACGTGTTCAACAGCTTTTTCATGGAGCCTGCTACTTGCTTCAGTATTTGTAGATCTGGAACCAAGTGTGATGATTTTTACCCCAGCATCCATCACCAAACAACTCTTTCACCCTGGCCAGTCACCCCTACCAGGGGTGCATGTGCACTGGACCATTGAAAAGGCAAGCACTGGCCTGGTTCCTGAACAGACTGAAAACCATGTTGACCACCACACAGATCTTCAGGCTTCTTTGTTTGCCACAGCTTTGGTGGAGGGACCAGTTCTAGCCATGCCAATGGAATATATAGTAGTGATGGTGAGAAGTCAAAGTTGTTTTCTCCATTGTTGGAGCAAGAACCCTCAAGTTTTCATGTTGTAGTCAAGCAATCTAACTTCACCATCATTGCCAACACAGCCGCCACCCTGGAGCATTCTGATGGAGCGTTGACTACTACTCTATGATAATAGTCACGAGGCCATCCACAATGTCACAAAAATCTCATTCTTGGGATTCTCATCTGCAGAAATTCTCATTGCATTGACCACATTGCGTTCCCCTTCATTGCAACTCTTGAACTTAATAGGGCCCATAACAATGACCCAACTCAATTAGTTCAACCTTGCCCAGACCCACTGATCACATGAACACCTGTCACCTCTTCTGGGAAAGCCTATCATGAGAAGGTAGGGAGCTTGGGAAAACGCAGTCCTTGTCAGTTTAATACACGGCTCAGTGCCCTTTGTTGTATGATTATATGTTCTTGGATTTATCAACTAACGCCACTATAACCTCAGCCTAGTGTCCAGTTGGCGGACTGGTGTTCCACTGATTCCAGTTCAGATACGAATACTAGATTCTCAGATGGAAACCTTGCTGAACTATAATGAAGTGCTATATAATCAGTTACCCTGCTGTTTTAGTTGGGGCCTAATCTCTTCCAGATCTCAAATTTAACTTAATGTACTCAGGGGAACTTTGTTCATTAATAAGTGGAAGAAGGGTTAAAGGAAAGCAGAGTTTCTGAGGTATGTGAGAACATAGCTCTCGTAATGTTTGGACTCAATTGTGTGACACCAAAATTCACATGTTAAAGTCCTTAGACCCACTGCTCCTCAGAATGTGTCTTTATTTGGACATAGGGTCTTCAAAGAAGTATTTAGGCTTAAATGAAGTCAGACGGGTGGGCACTAATTCAGTATGACTGATATCCTTAGAAGAAGAGAGAGAGGGACACCAGGGATGCACACAGAAAAAAGGCCAAGAGAAGACACAGCCAGAAGGTGGCCATATGCAAGCCAATGAGAGAGACCCCAGAAGAAAACAAACCTGCTGGTACCTTGACCTTGGATTTCTAGCCTCTAAAATTATTAGAAAATAAATTTCTGCTGTTTAAGCCACCCAGTCTGTGGTATTTTGTTATGGCAGCCCTAGCAAATTAACGTATCTTGAGAAAAATTGTGATGAAGCTAAAACATGTTGCTGAGAGGGAAGAAGGAAGTGAAGGGTCATTTTATACTCTGTTTTTTGAGTTTTCCTTATATCTGTCCTGTGAAACAATTGTGACTCTTAACTGTCAAAAAAGTTCAATTTTTTCACAACATTTACCTTGCATTTTATTTTTTTCTTTTTTAAGTTTATTTTTTATTAAAAATTTTTTAAAACAATTTTAATTCCAGTATAGTTAACATACAGTGTTATAGATGTTTTAGGTGTACAGTATAATCATTCACAGTTACCCAGTGCCCATCATGATAGTGCACTCTTATTCCCCACTCCAAGGTTCACCCATCCCTCCCTCCCACCTCCCTCTGGTAACCATCAGTTTGTTCTCTATAGTTAAGAGTCTCTGTTTCTGGGTTTCTCTCTTTTTTATTTTGCTCATTTGTTTCTTAAATTCCACATGTGAATGAAATCATATGGTATCTGTCTTTCTCTGACTTGTTTCACTTAGAATGATACTCTCTAGCTCCATCCATGTTGTTGCAAATGGTAAGATTTCATTCTCTTTTATGGCTGAATAGTATTCCATTGTATATATTTACCACATCTTCTTTATCCATTCATCAAGCAATGGACACTTAGGCTGTTTCCATGTCATGGCTATTGTAAATAATGCTGCCATAAACATAGGAATGCATGTATCCCTTTGAATTTGTGTTTTTGTATTTTTAGGGTAAATACCCAGTAGTGTGATTACTGGATCATAGAATAATTCTATTTTTAACTTTTTGAGGAACTTCCATATGGTTTTTCACAGTGGCTGTGCCAGTTTGCATTCCCACCAATGATGCAAGAGGGTTCCTTTTTTTCCACGTCCTCGCCAACACTTGTTTATTTTGCTTTTGATTTTCGCCATTCTGTCAGAATGTAGTTTTGGTTTGTATTTCCCTGATAAACAGTGATGTTGAGCATTGTTTCATGTGTCTGTTGGCCATGTGGACGTCTTCTTCAGAGAAATGTCTACTCATGTCTTCTGTCCATTTTTTATTTGGATTATTTTTTGGGTGTCATTTTATCAGTTCTTTAAATATTTTGGATACTAACCCTTTATCAGGCATGTCATTTGCAAATATCTTCTCCCATGCTGTAGGTTGCCTTTTCATTTGATTGATTGTTTCCTTTGCTGTGCAGCAGGTTTTATTCTGATGTAGTCCCAATAGTTTATTTTTACTTTTGTTTTCCTTGCCTCAGGAGACATATCTAGAAAAATGTTGCTATGGTTAGTATCAAAGAAATTACTGCCTGTGCTCTCTTCTAGGATTTGTATGGTGTCAGGTCTCACATTTCGGTCTTTAATCCATTTTGAGTTTATTTTTGTGTATAGTGAAATAAAGTGGTCCATTTTTCATTCCTTTGCATGTAGCTGTCCGGTTTTCTGAACACCATTTGTTGAAGAAACTGTCTTTTTCCCATTGGATATTCATTCCTCCTGTATAGAATATTAATTGACCATATAACTGTGGGTTTATTTCTGGATTTTTTATTCTGTTCCATTCATCTATGTGTCTTTTTTTGTGCCAGTACCATACTGTTTTGATTACTACAGCTTTGTAATATAATTCGAACTCCGGAATGGTGATACCTCCATTTTTGTTTTTCTTTGTCAAGACTGCTTTGGCTATTTGGGGTCTCTTGTAGTTCCATACGAATTTTAGGATTGTTTGTTCTAGTTCTGTGAAAAATGCTATTGCTATTTTGATAGGGATTGCATTAAATGTGTAGATTGCTTTGGGTAGCATAAACGGTTTAACAATATTTATTCTTTCAACCCATGAGCACGGAATGTCTTCTCATTTGTTTGTGTTGTCTTCAATTTCTTTCATCAGTGTTTTATAGTCTTCAGAGTACAGGTCTTTGACCTTTTTGGTTAAGTTTATTCCTAGATATTTTTATTACTTTTGGTGCAGTTGTAACTTGGGTTGTTTTCTTAAAGTTATATGGGTTTTTTATTTTTTAATTTTTTTAATTTTTTAATTTTTTTTTATTTTAAGGAGTCGCCATTTGTCAAGGCCTTCTCTTTTACAAGAGCCTTTTCACTGTTTGTTTTTCATACATTTCAGGAGCATAAGGAAGTGGATCCTAATCAGATCAACCTAGGTTCTGATCTCCAACACTTACTAGTTCTTTGCCCCTGACCTCTGTGGCCTCTATGACTGTTGACAGCCTTTTCATGGTTCCACATAAGCCCCCGTAGAGGGGATTTAGGATGAAATCTTTAATTTGTTCATACCTCTCCCTGCTTTTCCACATATAATACTTTGTCAAGACTCAATCTCCATTTTAGGAGTACTTTCAAAATATTGTTTATAAACATGTATGATTGTATGTGAAAATTATAAAAGTAGAGAGTTACGAATCAGAACATGTGGGTCCATTTGTATATGTTCAGTTCTGTAAACTCTGGAAGATGGTGGTTTCACAAATATAAGTTGGGGACTGAGGTTTTGCTTAGAGAAAAGATTCACCTGTAGTAATCAATAAAAACCATCTGTCAAGGCATCAGACCTCATTCATGAAAGAATAAAATCTTCAAATAAACCACTGAAGAAAGGGAAGGATCTCCTTTGGGATACCATCGGGCATACTCCTCTACCTCCAGCTTGTCTGACTCCATGACCTTTGACACTCCTCACAACAGGGGCTCTGCCCAAACATCAAAAGGGCCCATGCTCTATTCTTCTTCTTCATTTTTATTTATTTATTTTTATTTGTAGGTTTTTTTTTTTTGCATAATGGCTAAAGCAGAGAAGCTAGAAGAAATACACAATATTTTTGAAAGTTTAATATTTAAAATTTTTAAAAAATATTTATACAAAATATCTTTAAAAATTTCTCTTCCCTTTCTTCTTATTTATTCTCAGTCCATTATTGATCTTTATCTCACCAGGACAGGGGTCAATTACTAAGACAATTGTAAGAACCTTAATTTGACCATTTGTATTATAATCCAAAGATGCGTTGACTTTTTTTAAAGATTCCATTTTCTAGTCTATAAAATGAGAATAATAACAGTTGGGTAACATGGGGATTCCCTGTGACAGAGCACGTTCCCTAGCCCAGGGCCTGACATGTGCTCAGTCTCACATATGTTAGCTATGACCCTGGTTACTATTGGCCTCAGACCCCAAGGGCACTCCTCACAACCACATTGCACATCTTCCTTCGGGTGTGGCAATGCTGCTGTATGATTTCATCTTCAGCTTTCAGAGATTTTCTATCCCATTCCCCCAGCATTTCATTTATTTGTTCACAGCATCTTAGAATCCAAGTGGTGACTCCACTGAGGGAATTCTCCACCTTGTTCTCTCAGGACTTTGATTTATGTACTTACGATTCACAGAAAAACCTCACTCTTGATTCTAGTGTTCTTTTGCTTTCTATCCTTCCTTGAATTGTACGATCCATTTAGGAAAGTCTATATGCTGTGATAACATCTGTTTGACTTTTATGTAGTCCTCAATGACACCACCTGAGTCACTCTGTGCAAACAGTTAGCCGTATTAGTCACCACGGAGTGGGTTATCTGTTTCACATCAGAGCTCCAAGTATCACTTCTAGAATGAGTTTCAAATGCTGCCGACATCCTTTCATCCCAGGCCTTAGACATCACAGCTCAAGGTTTACCCACCTTGCTAATCTTAAATTCCCCTCTTTACTGTCTCTACTCTAGGCAGATTTTATTTTGTTGTTTGTTTGTTTGTTTGTTTGTTTTAAAGAGTGGGCCTTCTCTTAGCGGCTTTATTTTCCTATTCCAGCTTCTCTCTTCCATTCTTCCCGCAACCTTGACTTCTCCTGTGGTTGCACCGTTTTGCCCACATCATCCACTGTAGTCAAGCACGTGCAAACAATACAACTTTCTGTGAAGATGAAAATACACATGTGTACATATATCTGTGTGTGTATGTGGGTATACTTTTCAATATGACAGTCACTAACCACCTGTGGCTATTGATGAGTGGAAATGTGGCTAGTGAAACCAAAGGAGTGTATTTTTAATTGTAGTCAGTTTAATAAGTTGTTTAACAACCATATGTGGCTAGTGGCTTTTGTATTGGACGATAGAGCTCTGCTATGTAAGCAATTACTGCAGGATATTACTGGATCCAGAAAGGAACTCCCATAGGTCTATGTGATCCAGGTGCCTTTGGTCAGATGGAGAACTATAATTTAGTCCCTTGGAGGAGAGAGTTAAAAAGGAGCAAACTTTTCCTCTTAGGTCTCTCTTCTTTTATTTCCTCATTAGGCTAATTAACAGCTGTTAGAGTGTTCTTCTTGGAACCTAGATGCATGCAGGGTCTGAGATATTCACAACTGTCTCAAATGACAGTTACCGTCCACATTTTTTAGATAAGGTCAGAAAAATGCAGTAACTTGCTTGACACTGCAAAGTTAATAAGCCATGGGCTTTGGATTTAAATTAAGACGTGCCCTAAAGAAATCCTTTCTTCTCACTGTCACCACTTTCCAACCTTTGACACGCATTCAACTGCAAGATTATTTGTCATCACTGCATATTAAAAACACTGCCTGCTAATGAACAATCCTGCTTTTTGGTGTGATTATATATGATTCCTTTCACAGCTTTTCCTCTGCTCCATATTTTTCTTTTCTAGATGTGTTTCCCTTCTTATATTTTTCCCATAAAAGGCTACTTTGTACTCCATTCTCTTGGTTTTATTGCCCCGTACCCCTGGCCTGCTGACATTGTTAAACTGCTGTGAGTCATAGTGCGTTTCCTTTCCATGTTTCCTATATGACTAAGCAGTGCACACCTGAGCTTCCAATGCAGCCCCACAGATTCCTGGCTCAGTTTCCCGAGTCCATATTTATTCTTGAACACTGACAATTCCAATTTGCTTTATAGGCCCTTCCTGAAACCACTACCTCCTTAAGGGAGTTAAGATGGTCTTTCGAAAGGCCAGCTCTTTTTTTTTTTCTTCCACTTTTTGCCATCTATTTGCAAGAGGCTTCTAAAAAAATCCAGTGGATACACACACCCAGCTTATCCTCCCAATTCACCGATGTGTTACTGTCTCCCATTTCACTAGTGAAGAAAGCCAGGCCCAAAATGATTTATTTGATTTGCAGCAAACATATCAGGAAATCAGAAAGGAGTCCAAAAATAGAAGCTTGTTCAAGGTGCAGCCTAAAATTAAGGCACAATTCCCAAAAGTAGTGGTAGAGGGTCACCCTTTTGTAACAAAATCGAGGGTATTTATTTCCAAGCAGTTCTAGGAAAAATAAAAACGGGCAGAAACTACAGATACTATTTCGGACCACACACGCAGGCTGCTTCTCCCACTGACCTGCCTTGGGAAATTTCTCATCTCCTTCAGCACACACTGCTGTGAGGAAGGGTTAGCAACAGTGGTGGGACTCCTTTTTCTTAAGTGTGGCTGGATTTCTGAAAATACCCTGCCATCAACATAAAAGCAGTATCTTTATGCATGGGTCAGCCTGGGGTTCTAGCAAAACAAGCAGTACGTAATGGTAACTGTGTGCCGTAAAGGGGACTGGGAAAGTTTTGATTTCAGCCCGTTACTGCAGGGACGTCTCTGTTGGTACTTATTTTCAGACACCTCATTCTTGGTAAGACCTGAGTTATCTTCCTGAGTCAAAGAGTACTTTAGTGTACAGGAAGTCAACAGCATTATTTTTTAAGCTTTCTTCGTTGTTTGCATAAAGCGAAGTTCCGTTGTGCTATGTGTTTTAAATGGAACTTCCTCTTACATCTTCACTGGATTTAAATGAAGTGGAGTCTCTACTCTCCAATTTCACTGGATTTAAATGAAGTGGATTCCCTATTCTCTTCCATGATCAACAGTAGCTATCACAGCATGGGAAAACACGGTCCGTTGTTTAAAAGCGACAAAAGCAATGTGATATCAATGTAGATCCAAGAATTTTTCTCAGCATAACACATCACTACTCATGAGGAAAACCTAGAAAGACACGAAAGGGCATTGGTATGTCCAGCATTAATAGCCAGGTCAGTGATGGGAACAGCATGTGAAGGCTTTTTAAAGTATTGTGAAGAAAGATTTGAACAAAGAGGGGTGCCTGGCTGGCTCAGTCAGTAGAACATGCAACTCTTGACCCTGGGATTACAAATTCAAGTTCTGTGTTGGGCATAGAGTTTACTTAAAAAAAAAAAAAAAGATGTGAATAAAGATATTAGTTTCCCAGGGCTGTCACAAAAAACTGCTATACACTGAGTTTCTTAAAATAACAGAAATGTATTCCCTCGTAGTGCTGGAGGCCAGAAGTCTGAAATCAAGGTGTGAGTGGTTCTATGGGGCGAGTCTCTTGTCTGCTCTGCCTAGCTTCTGGTGGTTAAGAGCCATCCTTGGCATTCCTTGGCATGTAAATACCTCACACCGATCTCTCTGTCTCACTACAATCTCAAATGTCATGCCAATTCATAGTGACAATCTTCCCGTGGCTCTTTAAGAACACATCATTTAGATCTAGTCCCCACTCTAATGTACTATGGCCTCATCATAGTTGAACTAATTACATCTGAAGAGACCTTTTTTCCAAATAAGGTCCTGTTCTGAAGTTGCAGGTAGACACGAATTTTTGAGCACGCTGTTTGATCAGCACAACCCCTTTAAGAATGATCACTATTCCCTTATCTCAGCTCTATGTTAGAGATGCAAGGCATGGTGAAGGGTCATTGGATTGGGAATCTGGAGGCCTGGTCGGCGCTGCAAACTTGCTCTGACCTTGGACTTGCCTGAAATTCAGTCAAGGTTTGGAGCTTTATAGCAGTATCCACGTTTCCCTCAGAGTCTGAAATGTCGCTTGACTGACATTTTAGTGTCTCCCTAATAAGTAACAACTTCCTAAGTATTAAAAATAATTCCCTTTGATGGCCACACTTATCAGATCACATAGGTTCTACTGTGTTTTAAAAGAAAACTCTCCCTCTGTCTTTTATAGGGACCCTTAATGTATACTTACACACTAACGCAGGCTCTTGAGGAACTATAGATAGTTAAGTTCATCTGCCCTTGTATTTTCCCCTCTTCTTTTTTTTTTTTTTTCTTCTCTTTTTCACCTGCCTGATTTTTATTTCTTCATCTTTTTGGAGCTTTCCCACAAAAGAATGAGCTAAAGAAGGAAAAGTGGATTCTAGTCTTCTGACTATATTGCTATTTTTCTATTATTTGACAAAGGTATGGTCCTAAGGAATGATTTTTAGCTCTCTCTATTTTTTTTTTTTTGTCCCATTGCCACAGAAAACCAAATTAGTCTTTTAAATTGACATGACATAGAATGGAAAATTCAACTTTGTGAAGGCTGAGTTTAGAATAATAAAAATAAAATTTTTTTTTCTTCATGATAGTTTGGTTTTTCCAATTCCCTTAAGCCTAATATCCATTTCTGTGAATAGAGTAGAAAAAGTGAAAATACACCAGGTAATAATATAACTTTTATTAGTTTTTCTAGCCTGGTGTAGTCGTGTTCCGGAGGCTCATTTGTGCTTGACCCACAAGTCACCTTCTCTCAGGTGTCCTTACATTGACACTACTGAGTGCTCCTTAGAGAAGAATACTCTCCAAGTCTCAGAAAAAGGCATTTGGAAATGGGCTTTAAGTTTCTTCCCTAGTAGGGAAGTAGTAGACTATCTGCACATCCTCATTTAAAACAAAACAAAAGCAAACCATGGTATAGTCTGAGGATGTTGAGTTCATACTTATTCTTTCAAAGTCAGTGAAAAGAATGAAAACCAGTAAGCAAGATTTGAAATGGAACTCTCCATTATACTGGCCAGGAAAGGAATCCTAGGTAAGCAAGACTTGAATTCTAAGAAAACAGGCTTAATGTTTTTTTGAGCTTGAAAAAGAAGGTGTTGGGTAGGAAGGGGAAAATAGGGAAACTGATCCCTAAAGAGTTGCTGACCACCCAGAAGGCGCAGAGAGAAACTACCAAGGGCCCACATAGGCACTGCCAGTCTTGACCTAGCCTTAAAGACTTAGAGCCAGTTGATGTCAGTTGAAAGCTCAAAATAAAATTGACTTAGCTATTTGGGATTTGTCATTTAATCTTACAATCAGCCTTTTACTTTCTAGATAGCTGAAAAACAGCCAACAAATTTGCTTTGTATTAGAATAGAGTCTAGAAGTAAACAGAGTATACATATGTGTGTGTGTATATATATGTGTGTGTATATATATCTACATATTTATCCTTACCTTTATATTTACATTTACATTTATATGTTTTTTTTTTCCCTAAGTAGGGGAATGGAGACACTACCTAGACTAGAGCTTTCTAAGAGGGAATCTTAACCAAGTAAATTAATTTTTTAATGGTTTTAGGTTTACAGTTTTCAGTAGTTTTTAATATTTGTAATACTACATTCAAGTAAGGGCAGGTTGATTGAAGTCATTTATAATTAAGTCTTACCCTCTGTTATAGGTTTAGAAGTTCTGTTTTCTTTCTCCCCCGTCTCTAAAAAATTGCAGTTGGGGTACCATTGCAACACTGATAAAACTGAGACTAAGGATTTACATCTTACATAGTTAATTTCATGGTTATTTACTAATTCACCGGTGTCCCTGAGAATAACAAGTTCTAATTTTCCTCCTGTGCTTTTTCCTTCCTTGCTCCAAATACCTTCATAAGAGATGGAGCCCATTGTGCAAAATACACAATAACATCATCAAGAGGCACAGAGAGGCTGGGAAGGGCTTTTCTACCAACTTGGATGTGGAAGTGGCTGTTCTGTTCAAGTATTATAATTCAAAAGTTGCCACAAAACCACAAGGAAGGAGAATTGGCCAAGGTAAATTTCAACTAAGTTCATATCAGAAAGTATTTCCTTCAGGCGAAAGTTTCCCCAGAGGAGCTAAAAAAAAAAAAAAAAAAAAATCCATTGACAGAAACTTTTGAAAGAAACAGAGGGGCCAAAATATAAAAGCAGCCTATCTTATCCTCACAAGAGAATTGGCAATACAGATACCTTTAATAACCCTAGCTTATATGGATGATAAAAAAAAAAAAAGCAAAGCTGATGAAATATTTATTTAGTTATTCTAAATGGCCTTGTGTGGTGCTTAAAATAGAATTAACATAAAAAAATACTTTCTCCTCTTTGTGCTGCAGAATTACACCACAGATCTTCTTTCCTCCCACACATGTTGATGATCTGGCACCTTCTCCTTGGATCTAAGGGATCTTAAGCAATAAATTGCTTTAGTCACTGTTAGTGAAACTTCTTCTGTTTGTTCCTTTTAAAATTTTACTACCCTAAGAATGGACTTGGACATTAGCTATCAAGTTTCCTTCAAGATAAAGTGGTAGTTAGTAAATAATGGCTTAAATAATTCTCAACACTGGGTGGCATAAAGCCATGATAAAACTCTTCCTAGTATGTGTAACTTTGCGTTAATCAGAGTTTATCTAGAGACACAGACAATTGTATAGAATTCTGAAGCTCACTGGGGTTTGAAAAAGCTAGTTAAAAATGTTGAGAAATACTCTAAATCAGTATTTGTAAACCTCAGCCCTATAGAAATGTTGGACTTTGTAATTCTTTGTTGGGGGAAGGGACCTGGCCTGTGCATTGTAGAATGTTGAGCGGCATCCCTGACCTTTACTGACTAGATGCCATGGCATCGCCCCTGCCCCAAGTTGGGACAACCAAAAATGTCTCCACACATTGCCAAATGTCCCCGCAGGGACAAAAATCACCTCCCGTTCAGAACCATTGCTTTAAATCATGGCAGAAGGACAAAATAATTCACCCTCACATCCCATTTTTCTTTTGCTCTTAAATTTATTCACAGGAGCCTCTGAACACTGCATTTTTTCCCTTTAATCTGTGAACATGTGACAAATCTTTGAATAATTGTGTTTTTACTGTCTTTATTCGGGGGATGAATCTGGTAGATTCCCTCCCCACCTGGTCCATTGACCATCTCAAGGTGCCCAGTTCTACTCCCTATTTGTAGGGGGAGAAAAAGCCCTCTTCCAATCAGGGAGCCCTTCCTTCTGTACTCTCCTCCTCCTTGGTGCTGTGACCCATGGGCTACTGCCTTCGGGGCTGGAGGTCTTCCTAAGAGCGTGGACTTGCCAATACCCACAACAATAAATTCAAAATATCTATGGGTGAATCTTGGGCACTGATGTTTTTAAAAGCTCCAAGATAATTCTTATTTGTAGCCAAAGCAGCGAACCACCATTCTCAACTGTTTAAGCCAAAAAAAAAAAAAAAAAAAAGAGAGAGCATGGACTTGACCCAAAGCTAGGATTTTCGTGTCCTGCAGCATCACAGCTGGAAGGGCAACAGTGACTGCTTCGAAGGGATGTTCCAGAAGTATCTGAGACTAAACTTGGGGGCACTGAGGAGTTGCTGGGAGAGATTTAAAGACTCCCACTACGTGGGCCCCCTGAACTCAAACAAGACAATAGGACTCACTGTTTACTGACTAAAGGAGAAACATTTTTGATTCTTTTCCAGACATAAACTTGGGTTGTAGTTCTGAGCATCCCATAAGTTAGGCAAGCCAACTGTAATAAAATATATTTCAAAAACAAATTTGAAGTCTTTTTTTTTTTCTTTTTCCCTGAACAGTCTTTTCATCACTCCCCAACTTACTAGAAGCCTGCTGGGAATGTTTTTCATTGGCTTTGAATAGATAATGGGTAAAGAAAAGTAAACTAGGTCTCCTCCCTCTTGTTCATCTTGCCATTTCTCTCCTCTGTTTACATCTGAAGCCTCAAGGTACAAAGACTAAATCGTTATTTGCATTATTAAACATGAGTAAAGTGCTTGCCGTCTTCTTTATTGAGCTAGCTTGTCTAGTCCCTATTGCGGCTTTGACTCTGTAGACCACATCTAATGCTATTGTAGAGCATGGACTATGACAAAGCACCACAAAATGGTAACAGCTTATAGTAATAATAACATAGGTAGCGTTTATTGTATGTTTGTTGCTAAAGGCATTATTTTTTTTTTTCCTTTTGTTACATATAGTCCTCACTGCAACCCTGTAAATTAGGTCCTATCGTTCTACTTTTGCAATAAGGAAACAGGCTTAGAAAGGACAAGGTCACATATTTTTAGGCGTTGGAGTAAGAATTCAGACTCAATTGTTACTAACCTCAAAGCCTTTGTTCATAGTTAAACAGACAGAAAGACAGACTAACCATGATGCTACAGGATGCCACTCCCAGGAATTCCCAGAAGATAATGCCTTGACACGAAAGTAGGGTCTCAAAGGCAGGACCCTCTTTCTTTGTTTAAGGAGGTATTTATCATAATGTGATGGAATGAATATTTGCTGAATATCTTGCTCGGTTGAAGAAGCAGATTCATGAGTCTTACTCCAGACCTGATGATTCGTAGTTTCTGGAATGGGTGGTAAGCAGGCCCAGGTATCTGCCTTTAAAAAAAAAAACTGCAATTATTTGTATGCCCAGAGAAGTTTTTGAACAACTGACCTATGTTGTCAGCAGAAATTTACTCACTGGGTTGAGTATCTCTGGTTTTTCCTTGCAGACCCTCCCTGCCCCGGGAGGGAGGATGCATGGGTTCCTTCCACAGCCTTCCTCGCCCTCTGGTTTCCAGGGGGCTTCACGTACGGGAGTGGTGGTAAAGGTATTAACAAGAGACCAGGGGAGGAAGAAAAGGTAGGAAAAGGTCTTCAGTCCTCAGATTTTCCTCCTTTTCAATCATTGTGGACTGGCTACTTTGAGCTTCCAAAGGCACCTGTGAGGCAGCCCTCTTCACAGAAGGACATCTCCATGCCAAGAACCACACTCTCCTCTCATCTATTTGGGTGACAAATGCTCAGGGTATAAATGTTCCTTCCTGTTGCTAGCTCTGTTGGTTTCTTGAGGGTCTCTCCACATCTCTGTCAATATTCCTTTTCTTAAATTCTCTGCGCTGAAGGGTATCTTCCAGTTCCTGGTAGAACCCTGATTGACACCCTGACAAACATGATTCAAAGAGCTATAATTTCTCTATTTCTTCTGTGCTATTTTTTATACATGACACTTGTTAGGGAGCTGATAGCCCCAGGTTGCCTCATCTCTTAAGGGAATAGTATATCTACCTTTCCAGCTGTTGTAAGGGGTTAAATGAGATAAATATGTATAAGGTACTTATTGTGTGTCTATTATAGACTTGGAGTTACTGTTACTTCCTGAACGCTATTTACAGCAAACTGCCTCTGTGTTATTGTTAACATAACTTGATTGGCCTTCAAGGTATAGCTTACTCTCTTTAGGCCCTCCTTGATCCTCGGCCCCCTCCCATCTCCAGCAATCTACCATATCGTCTCATCAGAGGATTCTTTGTTTGTTCTGTCTTTCCTGGTTTGCTCAATCTTACTGGTACCTACAGTATTCACTGCAAGTGCTACCCTGTCAACTTGCATGGTGCCCAAGCCTCACGCTTTCTGTCTTTTCTGAGCACCGGACCTTCCCATTAATGCCAGATTGACCCTCTTTTCTCTACTGTCCAATTTTCAGGCATCTCCAGATTTAGTCCTCAGAACTTAACTAAGCTAACCTTCGGTTTCATGGGAGCCTGCTGTTTTTCAGCTCCTATAGGTAATCCAATCCCTTCTTCTTTAACCCTTATCATGCTTCAAAACAATAATCCCTGACCATCTAGAGCTTGAAAATGCCCATCCTAGAGTAGCACTCTGTATCTACCCTCAGGTCATTGTACCTGGTCAAGTATTCATGTGCAGCTGGTAGAAGCGCCCTTCTCAGCCTCGCAACAGCATAAAATTCATTCTTTAATTTAGAAAAAAAGTGAACCGGGGAGATTGAACATATCTGTTCCCTTGAGCACCAAACACATGCCAGGCACTCTCCTAGGCACTGAAGATCATTGTTCCTGCCCACGCTATGTGCAAGAGTATGCCTGTACTCTTGAGATGAGTAAAGAGATAAGTCAGTCTCTTTACTCAAACTTCTTTGATAATCCTGAAGAATTTGTGAATTTTTGAAGAAGGCACTTGGACTTGTGGAGAATGAGTGAGCCCTTATATTCCAATGGAATCACTACACAGGTAACTCTACATGCTTAGAGCCAATGAACTATAAAGTTTTACATTGGGTACGGTTGATACCTGCCTAAACCATTCTAGTCTATCCCAAGTCCCACGTTTTAGTTGGATGCTATCTGCCCTGGAATACCTGCTTCCCGCCTCAGGGTTCTGATTTCCTCAATCTCCCGCTTTGATTATGCCTTTGTTTACATATAGTCTTGAAGTGTGCAAGTATTGGCCAGTTAGTAATGACATAAGGCTTCCTACAGCATTTTCTGGAAATGATGAATCTAGATTTTTTGGATTTGTCCATTAGATGCTCCAAGGCTTTAATATTGTACTCTATGGCCTTTGTATTTTCTGTGGGAGATCAGTGTCATCCCATAGTCACTGCATTATTTGCTTTTTGGTCTATGCCCTGTGCCTCCAGAAAGAGGGTTTAAAATTTAAGGTATTGACTGAGTCTCCATTTGTGAGATTTGAGCATCATCCTAGAGTACGCCAAGCACCCATAGCTTAAGATGCAAGCATTTAATCCATTCGTGGCCTCTGCACTGGGGATTACCCACACATGCTTTTTACACAGAAGAGAATAGCTTGTCCAAAATGTCCCAAATTAGACCCGTGTTGAGAATCGCTAAAACTGTATATTTTGTGTTTGATTTTTCATATGAAGAAACTGAGGTCTGAAAGTTTAAGATATTCTCCCAAGGCTCTAATAATCCAAACGCTTTTTACATTTTTTTTCTTTGGAAAGCGTTTTATAGCTTTTCGCGGATGTGGTAAAACAGCTATTTATCTTTTTAATTGTCTTTATTTAGCCTATTTTTCAAAATATATCCCCCAGATGCACATGAAGGGATGGGATGGGTGAAAACCAAAACTTCTCTGAGATAGAGGAAAATAAACCTAGGATTAAAAAAATATTAATAATCCACATCATACAATCCACAAATGAGATAAACCATGTGTGGGAAACTCACTACTAGGAATACCAAGCAAGGTCAGAGGGTTAAAGAAACAATACATCCAGCTGAGAAACATAGATCTAGGAATCTATATCTGTAGAGTTTTAATAAACTCCAATCTGACTAAACTTCTGGTATCTGCAGAAACTCTGCAGATCTGTTTAGACATTAACAAGATGTAGTAAAATACTAGTAGCTAATGAGTAAATTTACTTCCCAGTAGCTGTTCTAAGTTGTAGATTTTATATTTTTATTTATGTTTTTATAAATATTTTATATATTTAGGAAGGCAGAATACTCCCTCATTCTCAGGGAGAAGCAGAGGGTTAAGACTGATTACTTTTTTGAACCATGGAATAAAAACTGCATGCGAACCATCTATTTCCAGATTCCCAAAAGATGTTATCTTTCACTTTAGATGGAGACCTGAATGCTATCACCAAGGCATCTTCAAATATTTGAACGCAATCTGTGCCTGCCTTTTCTGATTGCATCTGACGCCAAACCCAGGTTAAACTACAACCATAAAGAACTGGGACAATGTGCTCCAAATTGAATTTATTGTCTGTACTCCCTAGTGAAAACCTACTTAGTTGTCTTCCTAAATCACAATAATGTTCCTTCCTCTCACTTGTCTGAGTCTCACCATCGGGCTGCAGAGGTAGGATCCCAGTCTCCATCTCCTCTACTATGTGACCATGCTTCCTGAGCACAAGTGATTGTTCCGGAAGTGGACATTGGACCCAAACTGGGCAAGCCAGAGTCCCTTCTAAATTAATTTGGAATTCATATCCAGAGAATTGTCTCTCTGCATATATCTGTAATATGTCAACTTATGCTTTCTGCTACCTCTACCAGAGAATCAAAATATCTGTACTAGTATAGTAACGAACTAAGTGGTCCTCCAGAAAGCATGGTCACAGTGTGGTCCCATCTACAACACTGCTCACCTCCCACCCAAATGTGGTATCTGCCCATAGAAACAAATATAATCATGCCATTCCACTGCTGAAAATCTTGAATAGACGTTATACAGTCTGGCTTACATGTCTTCATAATCTCCTTTCCACATATCTTTTAAGCCCCAGTCATCTTCTTTCCCCTGTCAGAGTCTATGACCCACAGATACAATTTCACAGTCCAGTCAGGCTGAACATCTATTCTCCAACTCACTGAGTGGTTCCTAACTATTTGACTTTATGTACTTTCTTTTCCCTCTGCCTAAAATATCCTTTCCCCTGTTGACATTTTGACAATTGTTATTCATCCTTCATGTCCCATCTCAAATATCATCTCTCCCTGAAGTCTTCCATGTCTTTGGTTCACTTCCCAACAGTGATTCAACTCCTGTGGAAAACCTCTGCCAAATCCTGATAAACAAGCTGGTGGGTCGTCTTTCTATCTGTAACTGCACTTTGTTTACATCTGTTTTGCACAGCATTATTACTATCTAACTAGTTTCCTAGGTCCATGCCTGTCTTTCCTTTGAGACTGACAGTTCCTGGAAGACTGTAACTATGTCTTATATCCCAAAGCGAGTATAGAGCCTGGTGCTTCATACCTGGTGGGCACTCATTAAATTATGCTGAACGCGTACATGCATATCTTGTGTGTCTCCAGAGCACAAATAGAGCAAGAGGTAAAAATAACATGGAAAATATTTTCAAAAGATTCTTATAAAAGGAAACTTAAGAGATAAAATGTTTGTATTTGTCAGCAAAAGGGATTCAGCCCACAAACAGGAGTTACATTGGTTCTCCTGTGAGCTCGTTGAGTTCAAGGACTGTGTCTATTCACCTTTATATTTCCACAAAAATGACCACTTTAGCACATATATCTGGGCACTGAAAAAAATGTTCATAGGGTGAATCAGTGCTCTTACAGCTGTGATATTTCATGACTTTAGGTATCCTAATCAAGAGTATGTGAAAAAAAATTTTATGACTCAAATATATAATCTTAATTAGAGTGTTTATTTCTACACATTAAAATGGTTAGTTGAAAATACCCTTGGATTCAGAGATGACTATTTTCCCTTAATAGTAACTGTGTTTTCAAACTTTATTTCATCACAGTTTTATGCACAAACTGACCATTTTAACTTTTTCGTCTTATTTAGCCTTTTTCTCCCCCTTTTTAAATAGTTTTTGGTTGACCTCACTAAAATAGATGCATGTATAAGGAAATGATAAAGTATCGAGGAAGAGGAATTAAATAAAAAAATACCTTTCTAGTTAATAGAGATATTCAAATGGTATTAGAAGTGTGAGAGTCTGCTGATTATGAAGGATGAACTTCCATGCAGACATGACTGGCAGGCTTGAGAAGTTAGACCGACTTCAGAAATGGTCTATTCGGAGTGTTTTGGATGAAGGCAATAGTGAATCTGTGGATAAAGACAATTTGTTGGTGTAGTTTCACACAGCCATGATATCATCTCCAGGTGAATTTTGACTATTCGGTGTTCCATTATTTACAGAAACTGTGTCCTGTTTAGAAAAGGCAGGGGACACGGAATTAGGGATTTTCAGCTAGTCCTATCCTTGTCACTGTCAACAGCTTGATACCGTAGAAGTCATCCTACTGTTTTTCCTCGCAATTTTTTTGCTTCCTGTCTATCACCTAATTTCTCTAACTGGCTATTTTATTGAAAAATTGCAATCATAGAAGTTAAGGAATTATGTATTAGTGACATTAATTCTTTAACTGGCCTCTAACTAGCCCTCAATAAAACAAATGCTTGAATTAAAATAACTCTTCCTCATGTCTTTTCAGTATTTAAGAAGTGTATGAGAACAGGACCAGCTGTTTCTCTTGAGCAGCAATGTTTAAAACAAGCAGAAAATATGAAAAAAAAAAAAAAAAGAAAGAAAATACCTCGCTGCAGGCTTCAGAAAGGTCAACTTTAAATATAGGTAGTCACACAACAAGCTAGTCCACTTGAGGTTTGTTTGACTGGTTAAGAAACTTCCTAAGAAAGTGGGAATAAAATGGAATAAAGGCCACTACTAACAATTTGGAAATAGTCAAATTTGCTATGGAATTTTTTAGTTTTATCCCATCTGAATTAATTTTACCTTTAGTTGGAATTTGAGCAGCATCTTTACTGCTCTTTACACATTATAGACGACTTTATGAAAAAAATGTAAAATACCTTCTTTCTTTCTACCCTCAAATATGGATAAATCCCTAGCAGGTGCGTCTACACACTTCTGTTCACACTGGATATGTTTGTTGAGTACAATTAGCATTTCTTTAGCATACTTTGCTTAGTGATGTATTGAATTAATTAAGACTCATTTGGGATTTTTTTTCCTACAAAATGTCATTCTTTTCGGTCATTAGAGGCACCGCTGTGCCATTTCAGCAGTCCTACATTAAAATACAAAATCTGAAGGGGTAGTATTTGCACTCGGGAACTATGTGAATACGTGCCAGTAGTCTTAGACTGTAAGAAAGTACACTCGACCCTTCAGCAACACAGGGGTTAGGGGTGCTGACCCCCGTGTAGTCAAAAATCCATGTGTAACTTTTGACTCCCTGAAAATTTAACCTACTAAGAGCCTACTCTTGACCAGAAGCCTTACTGATAAGATAGTTGGTTAACACATTTTATATATGATATATATTATATGCTGTATTCTTATAATAAAGTAAGCTTACAGTAGAAAAGGTTAAGAAAATCATCCAGGAATATAAAACACATTTACAGTACTAACTGTATTTATATTTAAAAAAAGCTCTATGTATAAGTGAACCTGTGAATTTCAAACCCTTGTTGTTCAAGCGTCAACTGTAAAATATATGGAAATTATATAACCTGTCTAAACCGTGAAACTCAAGTTAAAAAAAATAGGTCAAATATTCTTTATTGTTAAAAAAATTGTATTTTTATAACCTCTTTACTAGGTCTTACTATAAAATTCCACTTAAAGCTTTCGGTAAAATATAGCACTTCAAGGATATTTCCACTTAAATATTGATCAAAAAGCATAAAAGGAGATACTGTCTTAAAAGAAATATATGCCATTTCTTTCTTATACCAATGACCCCCTAGCTGCCTCAGGAATAACCCTCAAGTTTGGTGTCTGAACTTCCAGGAGTTTGGACTGATTTCACCAGTTAATTAACCTCATGCACTTCCAGGAATCTAACCAAGTTGACCTTCAGGTTACACCTAAGTGCTTCTTCCCTCAGACTTCCCAGATCACAGGTGATCAAGTGACTCATTAACAGAAAACCAACTTTAAATACCCATGCATCACACAAACTCCTTAACAGTGATGAGCCACTCATACCCAATAAATAAGTCATTAATAGTGAATCTAAATAGCCCATTCCCCCACGATGGCATTATAAACTCTGTCAATGCTTGGGAATATCAAAGTGTTTTCCTACATGCTCACTACACTTTATAAGTAAAATCTCATGCTGATGAACTTAAGTCTTAGGCTTTTGGGCAAATATGAATTATGCCATATTAGTGATCTATTGTTGTATAACAGATTACTCCAAAATATAGTGGCTTAAAACAACAAGCATTTATTACCTCACAGTTTCTGTTGGTCAGGAATTAGGAAGCAGCTTAGTCGGGTGATTCTGGCCCAAAACTTCTTGTGAGTTTACAGTCAGCATGTCTGTAAGAACTTCAGTTATCTGAAGACTTGCCTGAGGCTGCAAAATCAACTTCCAAGATGGTTCACTGTGACACGGCTGTTGACTGGAGGCCTCAGTTTCTAGCCACATAGATCTCTTCACAGAGCATAGCCATTGGGCTGTGGAGTGTTCTCATGGCAAAACAGCTGCCTTCTCCCAAAATAAAAGTTTCAAAGGAAGGAACAAGGGGAAACTACCATGCCCTTTGTGACCTAGTCTGGGAAGCTATGCGCCATCACTTCCACCATATTTTATTTTTATTTTCATTTTAAGATTTTTTAATTTATTTGACAAAGAGAAACACAGCAAGAGAGGGAACACAAGCAGGGGGAGTGGGAGAAGCAGGCTTCCCGCTGAGCAGGGAGCCTGATGTGGGGCTCGATCCCAGGACCCTGGGATCATGACCTGAGCCGAAGGCAGACGCTTAACGCCACCCAGGCGCCCCACTTCCACCATATTTTAGAGTCATTAAGTACAACCCACACTCAAGGGGAGGTGAATTGGGTACCACATTTTTAAGGGAGGAGTGGCAAAGAACCTGTGGGCATTTATTAAAACTACCACACATGCAAATTCACTTTCCACAAATAAATGTTAGGTGCACGTGGTGGCCAACAATAGACCTATTAAAAGAAATGGAGAATTAATGAGGATGCTGAAATGTTTTTTTAAACACTAAAAAAAAAAAAAAAAGGAAAGTACTTGGTTGGGAAGAGAAAAAATTAAAGCCTTTGGAGCCTGTTATGTACTCAGTATTTTTCCCAGGACAGCTCATTTAAGGCTCATAAAAAACATTGTCCAGCTCTAGAGCCCATATGCACTGGCTTGTGAGTGACATTTGCTAGCATCTCTGTCAGCATCTCTTTCCCATTCCATGTTCAATGATACCATGGCGGAAGTTTGAAATCAGCCATGGTGGGAGCACTTACACCACGGAAATTGGTAAATTCTCTGAATTAGTCATCCTTCCCCTAGAGAGCTGGTTGTTAAATATTGATGAGCATATCACTGGGTGAGAGTGGGCCTAATTTACAGATGAGGAAAATTAAGGAAGAGAGGTTTTTATATTTGTTTTTAATATTTTGCTGACATTTTTGCTTTCTCCAAGGGCCATGAGGGTAATAAATGGAAAGCCGAGAGTTTGCGACCAGTGTTGAATGAATCTACAGTTAGTTTAGTTTCTGGTATGTCTGCTACCTCTCTAAGAGGATTAATTGCTATACATGGCTCAAACCATTTTCCTTGCCTTCATCATGATATTGGTGTTTTCTAATGATGAGGCAGACTATGACAGATTAGCTGACCATTTGCAACTGGGAAATAATTCTACTTCAGGGACTGAGAAAACTAGTGCAAATCAAAGATAAAATGAGCTAACTGCAGTTTAGTTCTAAGCAGGAAACAATGGGGAGAGGAAAGGTAACAAATGGGGGGAACACTATATTCTATTATATCAGAGCCTGCTAGAAATTGGATATATGAGGCATTTCTGCATCATCTAACCAAAGTGTGAGAATATTTTCTCAGCCAGAAAACACTGGACCTCATTTCTCTAAATCGACCTTTATCCCTCAAGTCAATATATATTACCTTGCGCCTCAGATAAACACTCTTGAAAAATTATTCCTGATTTATACAATTTTTGCCCTATTTTGCATATAGTTAAAACATCCATATTCCATACACAAGTGCAAAGTTATGCAGAATTTTCTCTGTGCAGACAGCCATACAAACACTAATGCGCACATACCCCAAAATGGAAGCTTGCGATGTGTAGCACGTGGAGAGGAAGAATGAAATTGACTTCAGTGGAGCAACTATTTTTTTTTTTTACCAGCAGCACTAATAGCTCAAAAGTGATCACATTTATAGTTATGCAGTTAAATACTGTGCCAGAGACTATGGACATGTGCATTAAGGCACACACAATGACATCTCCCCACCATGATAGAAATGAAAAAATGACAGGTCCGTTACCATGGAGACAGAAGCAGAGACACCAGCTACTAATTCTGAATACCAATTAACAGCTAGCGCTTCTTTATGTTACAAAAATTGGTTGCCAGGGCAACTCACAGGATTGGCCCATGTTATCAAGTGAATTACACGCTGAATCCAAAAAGTCAAATTCTTGAGAATTTTATAGATCTTAGTTTAAGGAAATGATTTATGGAGTTCATCCTGTAATCAAAATAGTGTCTGTTTTCTGTGATTCTTCCTTTGTCATTCCCCCTTCCTCCTCTCTTTTTTTCTTTATAAAATATTCCTTAGGCAGAGACTGGAACATATACCTTAATATTTATGTTTTCAACAACAACAACGAAACCCAAAAATCAAAAACAACAGAAGTGAAATAAAACCATCATCTAGCAAGTTCTTTTCAGAGAAGCAAAACATAAACAACCTTGGTTATATCTACACAAAACGGTTGATCCCTGGTTAGCTACATTTTATCAAGCATTTACTATCTGACATGGTGTGAGAGATGCGGCATGTATTTAGTCCTCAGAAAGAATTCTGGACGTAGAGATATTGGCCACATGTCACTGAGAACCAAGTGTTAAACTGTTGGCCACAGGAAGGATTCACCCTGAAGCCTTGTAGTCTTCCAGGGTCTGTGATGTAAGCAACAGCAGAGCCCAGTGGATAAGAGTCAGCTTGTTCTACCTAAACCCGGTGCCCACCACATGATGACTAGGTAACCTTGAATGAGATCTCTAATTTCTCTAGTTCGGTGTTTTCATCTATTAAGAGTTTTCCTGAGGTCTGACCAGGGCCCACCACCTCTACTGCAGCCTCCCTGCTCCAGACCACCAGCCCCTTGCCCTGGACCATTACAACAGCTGCAACCTAGTCACCAGTACTCAGTGTAATCCTCATAAAACATGTCAGTTCATGTTACTTCTCCCGGAACTCCAACCTCTTAGGATTGTAGTGAGATTAAATGAGACTTTCCCTGTAAGGGACTTGGCACAGTTCCAAACATGGAGAAAGCATTCATTCGCTGGACAGATGTTTATTGAGTCCCTACTGTGTGCCTGCTGCCAGGGAGAGAGCAGTGAACAATACTGAGAAATATGCTTGACCCTTTGGAAGTTCCCTGAAAATACAAAGCATATTATTAGATCGTGGTAAGTACTAAGAGAAAAATGTAAGCATGGAAGATAGATGGGAAGTGGGAGTCTATAGGGTTCTATGGGATGACTGGAAAAAGCTTCACTGAGAAGGTGACACTTGGAGTACAGCCCTGTGAATGACAGCAAGTCATGTAAATTTGTGGGGGAAAGGGTACCCCGGGTAGTGAGCTCAGCAAAGGCCATGTTCCACCTCAGGCTGTGTGTCTGGGGTCTGTGAGGGTAGAGCATCGGAGGAGTGGTATCTCAGAGACACTATGGAGGGAGGTGCGCATCACTTAGGGCCCGTGGGACATAGCAAGGGCTTTGGCTTTTATTTCAGTGAGCTGAGGAGTCCCTGGAAATTACCATGAGCTGACTGTGTTTTATTAGGATAGCTCTAGCTACTGGTGACGAGTTAAGAAGCGATTGTAATAATCCATGGCAGGTGGGCTGGTAGTTTGGTGGCTGCAGTAGAGGTGTTGATAAGATAGAGATGCTCAGTAAATAACAGCTATTTCGACATTCTCTGACATTGTCTCTTAAAGCTGAATTTATCACTCAGTTTAGACAAACTAGCAGTTGGTTCCCTGTTTATGATCAGTCAGTTCATGCTAAGGGCTCAATCCTATCTGTATGGTAGTCTGAGTTATAATATTCTGACTTACAATAATATTATGGTTGTTACTTTTTTTCCAATACTTTGCCACTGTTTACTATAATGCCATAAAACATTAAATAAGTCCTATGAAAACTATACGGTGGTTGCCAAAGGCAGGAGATGGAGGTGAGGGAAATGGTTGAAGGTGGTCAAAGGTACAAACTTCTGGGTATAGTAAGATAAATAAATTCTGAAGCTCTAACGTGCGGCATGGTGACTATATTTAACAATATCGTATCACATGTTTAAATGTTGCTGAGAGAGTAGATCTTAAAATTTCTCATGAAATGAGAAAACATGTATAACTGTGAGGTGATGGATGTTAAGGGAACCTGCTGTGGTAATCATTCCATAGTATATACATATATCAGATCATTATGTTGTAGACCTTAAACTAACACAATGTTATATGTCAATTATATTTTAAAAAAAAAAAGTGTGGGAAAATGAGCAGGTGAAGTTAGGAAAAAAAAAAATAGACTTCTGGAATTGAAAAAAAATTGTAAAAAAAATAAAAACTCAATAAGGGGTGCCTGGGTGGCTCAGTCGGTTAAGTGTCTGCCCTCAGCTGAGGTCATGATCCCAGGGTGCTGGGATCAAGCCCCGCGACGGGCTGCCTGCTCAGCAGGAGGCCTGCTTCTCCCTCTCCCTCTGCTGCTCCCCCTGCTTGTGTTCTCTCGCTCTCTGTCTCAAGGAAATAAAATCTTTAAAAACAAACAAAAAAAGAAAAACCAAAAAATCTCAATAAAATATTATAAAACAAATCAAAGACCAAATAAATAAAATATATTCTAATGAAAAAATTAAACTCTAAATATCTGATTGAATGCCATAACGCATGTTCTTCTAATGGAGGATTGTGCTTCTTACAATGCCTCATGCCTAAAAACCACGAAATAGTAAAATAATAGCTAAGATTTTTACTGAAGCCAGTCCATTAAGTAACATAGAATGTATTACTTGCGGCTAGTCCTTTAATAAGACGCATTGTGTTTATGCCATTGTCCTTTCAATAAAGCTCCTCGTATGCACGTAATTTATTGAGGGCATTTTTTTGTTTCTCAAAGCTTTCTCTCCAATACATTGTATTACCTCATGAGGGATAATAAGAAGGCTGTTCTGTATTCCTTAAGGATGAGAATTAAAGATTTGTCAAATGTGACAGCCTTGAACCTCGAACTGATTATTTCCTCAACCTCAAATAAATTTTCCTGGAGTCTAAGAACTAATCACATTCCATACACACACCTGCCTTTTTAAAGCCATCCAAAAGGAAACCTGCATCAAACTCACTGTTCAAACTTTCTAAGTTGAGGTTTTTGTTTGTGTTTGCAATAAGGAGTAAGGAGTAAAGACTTTTGTCCTAATGCTAATATAGCAGTTAATGGTGGTACAGCACTTACCTGTGTCAGCCACTGTTTTCTCTGCTTTAAGTATATGAAGTCACATACAAATCACCACAAGCCTCTGGTAGTGTTGGTATAATTGAGGAGGAAACTGAGGCACAGAAATTAGTTACTCAAGGTGACTGAGTTAGTAAGTGGTAGAATTGAAAGTCAAACCAAGCGGTCTGACTTCAGAATCCCTGCTATCAAACCCCATATTCCATAGCTTCTTGGCATGTAGATCAGGACATTATTTTGAAATATTAGTCCATATTACTCTTCTTAGATTTTCTCCTTTCCATCCCTAAACTTACACTCACCTTGACCACCTGCAGTTCAAACTGGAAATGACTTTTGCTTTCCAAAAGCTCCAGATTTTGTGGCTGCTTACAACATTTTGCAAAGAATGTTAAATAAAGAGGTTTGCCAAACAGGTGTTGGAGGCACAATCTTTTAGCCCATAGGAATGAAGATAGTGCTATTATCCCTAAATTAAACAGTGATTCTTCTCTTTGGAATCCTGGGAGAAGTAAAAAAGTTGAGGTGAGGACTGCTTGGGCTCCCCCTTAGCACCACGGGGAAAAGAGTAGACCCCTAATATGAAATGGCTGTCTGATATGCCCAGGCTGATAGAAGAGTAGTAACCAGGCTGAGAAAACCCATGAAAAAGATTTTTTGTCTAAAAACCTTGCCAGCCCAGGAGGATTACGGAAATAGAAATTAAGTTGAATCGCTGAAAATAAAGGAAGTTACAGTTCTCATCAATATGAGTTTGTGGGCAAAAATTAATGTGCATGAATCTACAATGTAAGTTAGTTGTCTATCCTAAACTCAGAAAATTACTTCACAACTACTGGTAATTAAGAAATGTAACATAGGAGCGGGGTCACATAGTTAATTGAATGTTGGATTCGTGGTTTTAGCTCAGGTAGTGATCTCAGGGTTGTGAGACTGAGCCCCGTGTCAGGCTCTGCGCTCAGAGTGGAACCTACTTAAGTTTCTCTCTCCCTCTGCCCCTCCCCCCTGTTCGCTTGCGCTCTCTTTCTCTCTCTCTCTCTCTTTCAAATGAATAAATAAATAAACCTTTAAAGAAATGTAACATAATCCTTTCCTACAGCCTATATAGCACTTCATTACCCTTCTTAGAACCTTAGAATCTACCACCAACATAATACAGAAGACGACAAATTAGATGACACCAATCTTTACCGTGATTTTATATGGATAATACATACCTCATTCTGTGTACAAGCAGACTTGAGCCTGAGATGCTTTCTAATTAAATCCTATGGTTTAAATAGACTACAAATAGAAATAACCAAATAATATGAAAGCTTTTATCTTTGTCTTAAACAGTGGTTTTATTCCTGTATCATAAAAATCGGCTAAATGAATTTTGTTTTGGGGGCGTACACTCTGTTCTGAAGTTGGCAGAGAAAAAAAAAAGTGCAAGCATAGCAGACAAAAGTCCTTAAGTATTTCAAAATCATAAATTGACATCCTACAGGTTTTAGTCACCCAAGTTGCTGGAAGCTAAAAAGCAAAAAGTCCTCTTAATAGGAAAGAAATGAGTAGATAAAATATTCTTACTTTTATGAGAAGACTCCACAAATATGGCAATAATTAAACTAAGCAGTCTGAAAGTAAACATTCAGTGCTACTGAGGCTGGCAAGGTTCCCTGTCAGTGGTGTTCAACTCTCATGTATTTCCCGTGAGGTTAAAAGTCGTCATCTGCAAGCTCTCTCCCCAGCTATTGAACACTCCTATCAGATGGGCATGATTTGGCATGCTGGAAGGGGTAAGGAGTCCTCGTTCATAAAATATTTCAGTAAGTTAATTCTATTACGCTCTGTGTTGATTATCTTGTCAAATGTGAATATCACATTAAATATGCAGTCTCTTATTGATTCCAATGGAATTCCAATGGAATGATTTTGTGTTGGACTCATCACAGTGAGCACCTTTCACCATGATAACAAAGCATGGATATGTAAGAAGTGTTTAACAGAGTCCCGGAGAAGAGAGAATTTATGGGGCATCTCTTTATTCTAGCTCCTGAATACATCTGACTTCTTGACTGGCAGGAAGGCATAGTGGTCAAGGGCACAGACTCTGGACCCAGACACTCAGGGTTCCTATCTCTGTTCTGCCACTTACTCACTCCATGAGTCCAGGCAATTTACTTAACACTCTGTGCCTCCCTATCCCCAGCAGACCAAATGGGTCTATTACTAGTACTTATCTCATAGGGCTGCCTGAGAATTAAGTGAATTACACATTAAGTGTTTAGGGACTAACACATAACAAATGATATGCAAGCATTAACTGTGATTATTGGCCATGGGAGAAATGAACAATGTGGTCTAGACTCTCCTTTTTTAAAAACCGCATCATAAATAATCTTTGTAAATATTTGAAAAATACACATATATAGCTAATTAAGTTCTTAATATCTACCAGATCCTATTATAAGCTGTACATACATTTTAAGTGATTTAATATAGGTAGATTTCTAATGAAATATTTTATGGGAACTTAAATGGAAATGAAAGATATTTCTCCATTAATTCTTTTTTTTTATTTAAAAAAATACCTATTTTAGCACTTACAGAGATAGCTCCTGAGAGATGTGTAAAGTTCCCACTAATCAGTGGACGGGTAAAAAGTAACCTTAATGAAGCACAGAGATGACTTATTAACTATGCCGTATACAGGTTGAAATTCTTAATGTTCAAGACCAAAGCTAGCACTAACTGCTAGGAAGGCTATTTTAACTGCAGGTTAACTAAAGGCCAGACTGTGTCCAAGCTAATTTAGGGTCAAATCAAGCTAACTTAAACACATTTACTTCAAATCCAAAAGGCACGCCGGTCCCTTTGCTCCCTTCTGTACAAGAATATCTCAATCTGTCCTTGTATCAGCATAAGTAGCAACTTACGTCACCCTGACTCTGAGATAAATACCAATTAAAGAACATTTTTATGCCAGTCAACACTTGCCTCTCAAACTAGCACTTTGAAATGTGTTATCACCTGGTTCTGTAAAAAGCACAGCTGGGTAAGGGTAGCTCTTGAGATTCGCTGGGGTAAATATTTGCCACTACCCGAGTAGATGCTTCTTTTGCATACAAACCCCTTTGTCAGTACAGCCCACATTGTCAATAGAAAGCACAGGGAGAGGAGTTTTCTCTGTAGAGAAAACAGCACTGTTTACCTATTCCCACAGATCTGGCAATTCTGTGCCCCTCCCCCACATTGGCTCTCAGGGACAGCTAGCCATTTTGGGGTGGGCACAAACACTTCCCCCTGGCACATTGTCTTCACTGGCCTATGTTGAACAGAAGCCAAGTCCATTTACAGCTATTTCAAGGACAGACTTAAGATTATTTCAAGGGCTCTAACAATATTTGCTTTCCTAAGGAGGCACGGCATGATACCCAATCTTGGTTGGCACAAAAACTTAAACCTACCACAGCCCTACAAGCTGGGGAAACTTTCACACTCATAAAACACACACTCTTGCCACCCAGAGGCCTTAACAAAACAACTCAAAAACAATGTACATTCTCTCCATTTCCTTCAGTGTAAACTTCCTCAGAGGGCTCTCAGGTTTCTTGATAGCAGAAGGAGGTTAAATGAATGTTGAAAACAAACCATGAGACTCGCTGGGCTGGATTTTTGAATGGCTCCCAAATTCCAGCATGGCTACTTCTTTCTGATGTGCCCTTTTTAATCTGAGGTTATTAAAGAAGTTGCTAAACATTAATGAACTTAAAAATCGTTCTGGGTGGTAGCTGTCTGAGCTCACAAGTAGGGAAGTGGGTCGGCAGGCCTTCCCTCGGGAAACCATGAGTGAGACCACCCATAACCCGTTCAGATGGGGCAGGTGCATTTCCACTTCTCACAGGGGACGCCCTCTGCTCTAACGCGACAGCTCAAGGGCCCGGGTCAGGGCCTGTTCTCTGTCTATGCTCAATGTACCTTTGTTGAACGAATGTAACCCTGCATGTTATAAAAGGATCTTTTCTCTTATTATTTCAGTCATGTCATTTAAAGTCTAAATCAGGAACAGAAGCGTCCAATTTAGTTAGGAAAAAAAAATCTAATTTTTGAATTCTTCTGAAGATGAAGTACCTGCATTCGTGGAATAAGAATTCAAATCTTATGTTTATGAAACCATTTGAACAATTCCCCCGCCCCCAGGCTTTGTTGAGGTGTAATTGACAAATTGATATTTGAAGTGTACGGTGTGATAATTCAATGTACCAGTGTGTCGTAAAAGGATTCCCCCCATCAAGTTAATGAGCAGATCCATCACCTCACATACTTATCTTTTTTGTGTGTGAGAACATTTAAATTCTACTCTCTTAGCTTATTTCAATTATACAATGCAGTGTTATCAACAATAGTTTCCATGTTTTTCGTTAGATCCTCAGACTCTTGTTCATCTTAAAACTGAAAATTTGTACCCTTTTACCAACCTCTCCTTATTTCCCTGGCCCCAGCCCCTGACAACCACTTCCATTTTTCTGCTTCCTGTTTCTGTGAGTTGACTTCTTTTTGGTGTGGCTGATTTCACTTATACAGCCCTCCGAATTAACATGGTTCATCCATGTTGTTGGAACGACAGGAATTCCTTCATTTTTAAGGTTGAATCATATTCCATTGCATATATGCCACATCTTCTTTATCCACGTACCCTAAGTGGTGGACACAAGTTGTTTCCCTATCTTGACGGTCGTGAATAATGCTGTAGTGGATGTGAGGGTACAGTTATCTCAGTTGGACAGTTTCTAACCAGTTTCTTCTTTATTCCCTAAATGCTCTCTTGTTATAATAATTTCCTCAACCCTTTCTTGGGGATAATAGACACCGGATGTAAAACCGAGAGTTCAAAATGTGTCCTTGAAAAAGAGTGTGAAGCATTTTTTAATTCTTCAACCTTTTGAGTTACCATGAAATTAATTAATTGAAAGAACCAAACTGGTCACTACGGTTTTACAGTTTTTCCTTCCATTTGTCTCACATTGTTTAAAACCCTTGGAATTCAGCAATAATAGCTTGCCGCTCTATTTATGGTTTTATGGTAAAGCTGGTAAGAAAGAATCGCGGAATTTTGTGGAAAAGGAGTATTTTATACCCGAGTTTTTAGGAAGATTTACTTAAATAAGGATTTGACAGGCCTTTTCTGTGAAGGGCCAAATAGTAAACATTTAAGGATTTGTGCGTCATGTAGTCTGCCATGTTGTACAGCTGCCATTGTAGCAGAAGAGTAGCCACAGACAATACTGAACAGAGGGCCATGGCTGTGTCCCAGTAAAACTTTATTTACAAAAATAGGCCACAGGTCAGATTTGGCCTCCTTGGCCATTGTTTGCCAACTCTTTGATACTGTGCTTTTTGGACTTTGTGATGGTACATGGGCATAATTTGTTAGGAAAACTAAAAGTTAAATCTTCAGTCTTTATAATACGAGGACCCTCCAGTACTGAAAGGAATGATCAGCCGTAAAACGTGAGTCTGGCTATGGTACCTGATTGCTTTGTAAATAATGTGCACCGTAGTTTCTCCTTTCTGGACCTGAATTTTAAAAAGTCGATCAACTACAAGAATTTACCCTTAAAAATTGTGCAGAAAGTAGGCACATAGTAAAAATGCTTTCAGTCCCTCCAAATCTTCATTCCCATGGAAAAAATCTCGGGATTTGGTGCTTGGCATTCACTGTAGCTCCTGTTGACAGTTGTCAAGGCTCAGCTTCCCTTGCTTTCTTGTCTTGCTCCTTTGTCCCCCACCAGCTTCCTGATCACGGGCTTTTGCTCCTTTAAGGAGCTAAAAGGGAAGATCATGGGCCAAAGCCTGGCCTGGCTCCATGTGGAGCTGACAAGATGACTTCAGAGCAGGTGCATCAGTAGAAAAATCTGCCTGTGCATGCTGCTCACTCCAAGTCTTTGTAGTTGAAGCCACCTATTGAAAATATTATGTGGCTGGATTCTTCTTTGTTTTTCAAACATTTGCCTTGTTTCACAAGGATATGGTGGTTTCCACCCTTGAAAATACTTAACATGGTTCTGAGATTTTTCATTATTGTTGCCAATACCAAAACACATTTGAGGTTTTACCAAAGACAAGCAACAAAGGTCCACATAATCTCTGTAATAAATGCAACTCATAACTATAGTTTCTAATAATTATCCTTCTGGCTTATCTTTAAATTAAAATTTAATATTGTTAAAACTTCCACAAAGCTCAAGTTGGTAGGATTTCACCTTTTGACACCTTGTGTCAGGCAAAATGTTCTTATATCATTAATGTAACCTTTTTTTTTAATGTATGAGGCATTGGTGAGATACCCAATGATCAATAACTTAATGATAGAGAAACTAATATTATCCTTTCAGACCTAAACTGGCAAAGCACACATTGTGTGATTGAGCATCTGTGACAGTTCACTAAGAATTTGTTTATAACCCTATGTCTCCCCATCCAGGACTCCTTTCTCCTTACCAAGTTCTAATGCCAACAGTTGCCAGGATAAGTGAAAAGCAGGCTTGTGCCCTCTGAGAGCAGAAGTGTGCATCACCAGGAGAAGGCTATGCCTAGACACCCATTGAGGGTGGCATTTGCTTTTTTGGATGCATCGAGGTCCAGGCCATGGCCCTCTAGCTTGCAGGCTGATTTTCTGGCACACACACTGTGTGGACACTGGAGATTCACAATAATCACAGTCACAGAGGTTGCTATATTAAGACTCGATGAAGGGGCCAAAATGTCCAGAGGGGCAAGTCAGTGTGTTCTTTCTTGGACAACAAGCTACACGGAGAGCCACATTTTCATAAGGCTTGGTGAATTAGGACCAGAACAAAGGAAATACATAAGAGAACAAGTGTCTAGTCATGTCAGGGTATCATAATTTTACGTCTCATAAATGGTCACATCTATTGGAAGGGTAGAACTCTTGCTGGCTAGAAAGGGCCCTCGTCACCTAAATAGTGCTTGAATGGGCATGGCTTATTTTTTTGTCTATCTGTGGGTTAGTGGTTCCCATGCCTGAAAGAGCAAAAGAAAGTCTTTTTTTTTTTTTTAAGAAAAGGGTGGAATTTCGTCTTTATTTATAGGATACTGCAAGATAGGAGATTCCACACAGAAATAAGAAACCTACTGAGAGAAGCTTCATACG